>NW_009695204.1:61851-69365 GCF_000703405.1 Apaloderma vittatum | reverse complement strand
CTCACCCCAGCTAGAGAAGAGCCTGAGCTGTGCTGTGTAACCGGGAGGGGATTATCTGCTGAGCTGGTGGCTGGGCTGCATTCGGAGCTGGGGCATGCGCTGGCTGGCTGAGCCAGCACCACGGCGCTCTGCGTCCTCGTGGTGATGTGCCCTTTATTGATGGACCTTGCTCGGGGACTGTGGTTCAGCTGATTGCAGCTGTGCTAGGTGCTGTACCAAAAAAAAGAAGGAGCATTGATATGCCAGCACACAGAAAAGCATCCCTTTTCGTTTACTCCTGTATATTTTGTTTTTAAAGTAATTACTAAAACACGTCTCATCCTCCTCCACTCAAAGCCGTTTGTTTCCTGTTGAACAGTAACCTTTTATTTGCTCATGGTGTGTAACGGAGCTCAAGGACGTGCTTACTGCTGATAGCCAAAATTTCACCAGAACGAGCATCTCCCTCGTCTAGGTCTTTCCTCCTTGATTCAAATCCTAGGGAAGGGAAGTGCAGCCTACGAGGAGACAAGTGGAGGTTTGTGCCGTTCTCAGCCACAGAGCTCAGCTCCTGCCGGGTCTCTGGGAGCGTTGCATGTCTTGGATGTGTCTTGCCTCTGACCAAAAAGTAATCGCGTTGGCAGGAATCTGTCAAAGCTCAGGGAGAGGAGATGAGGGGAGTGGGTTTTGGCTGTACGTTGAGACGTGCGATTGGGGAAGGGAGATGTTGGTTGGTATAACGTGGTTTTTCAGATGCCTGCCGTGAATCTGGAATCCAGCCTGCTGCTGCGGGGGGCGGCCCTGCTCCCACGGAGGGCAGAGGACAGCTTTGTGCCTTGACGGTTTTACAACCTTTGTTCCTGTGAAACGCCCTGGCTTTTTATGCCACTCAACAGGAGACTTTTTAATTTACTTCACTGGGCCTGGAACCGGAGGTGGATGGCTGGCTGATGGAAGTGAGGTAATAGCTGGAAGAAGAAGAACCTTTTTCTCCTGGGCTGTTTTTTGTGCCTAACGCAGCCTAGTGGTTGGCAATGTGGCAGTGAGTAAAAAAACCCTGCAGAGCCTGGGTCAGAAAATAGGATTTTCACGGGAACAAAATGCTTTTAATTTGCTGCACCAAAGACCTTCCATTTCAGGGCATGCTTTATGTTTGACTAGACCTGCATTCCCCCAGAACTCTGTGTATGTGGATGCACACGTATGTGATCTATAGCTATGTATAAGCATGTATTTACACATACATATATAATCTCAAAGCCGCTACCGTCTACCGTGGAGGAGATCAGCACTTTGCTGAGTTTAGTGGAGTTTGATATGACCTCTGCTCATTATGTGGAACTGGATTGGCACAGCCTGCTGTCCTGCTCTCTTCACAGCTTACCACCCTGCTTTTGGCCCCTTTTCCCCCAGAGAAGTATTTTAAGATATTCTCAGTTGCACTGGATCGTTTCTGGGTAGCTGGCAGGCTGGAGGGTTTTGTGCTGTGGTGTAAAAGCCCGCTTTGAATGTGTACGTGATGTTGCTCCCCGTAGGGCAGCGCTGTACGGGGTTTAAAGATTTAAAGGCTGAGGAATGAAAACTTCCAGTTCTGCTGGGCTTTGAGGCTTGAAAATACATCAGGGAGGAGCCAAGGGCAAGAAAGCTCTCTGGTTCCAAAGCCCAGATCTGTAGCTGAAACCCCTGCCTCGAACTGATACATGGAAAGACCTTCTGGCTTCCGACTCGGAAGCCCACGTCCGTGCTATTATTGATGCCCGGAGGAGGAGCTGTGTTTGCTGGGTGAGGCAAGTGGCTGTTCTGGGCAGTCTTCACTACGTTACCTCCGGCAGGTAAGAGGGTGAAGGTGAGCAGGAGCGTGTGGCTGTGTTTAAACGGGGCCGTATCAATTTGTGTCACCGTACGATGAAGAATGGTGGTTACAAATAGTCGGCAGCTTCTGTAAGCACTTAACATTCCTGATTTCATTTGTCTTTGATCTCACTTGGACTAATTTTACTCTCTTCTGATCCTTTCCCTTGAAGGGGCTTTTATCTCATTGTCAGGCTTGCTAATTTAGTGCGGTGTTTTGAACCAGACCTCCTCCTACGTTTCCAGAGCCTGGAAGGTATTTTTTCCTTAATCAGGGAGTTTTTATACAGTTCTCTGAACGTTTTGGGACAAGAGTCGTAGTGGGACTTTTGCAATGCCAAGGCTGGGTCCTGGGCCCTGCTGCTCCGACTTCTGTATGTGCAAATGGCCTGTCCCCCAAAACCTGTGGTATTTTGGGGCCAAAAGGAGGGCTGGATGATTTGGGACAGGTCAGAGCATCCTGATGTTGATTGGGGCCTTCATTTGCCTGGTTGGAAGCCTTCCCAGGCTGCGTTAAGTGACAGAGTTGAGTTGTCACATGTGTTTGACCTTGTCATGGTCTTCTGTCAGTTTGAGCCCTGAGAGTTTGTGAGTACATCTGGGTTTTCACTTGGCATCTTGGTCTAGAAATGTTTTTCGAGGCCTTAAAATAAAGAACAGTGGTTTGAGTGTGGTCATGAGCTTTCACTGTCACGTGGAGCCCACATTGCTTGGCGATACAGTAAACACTTGCAAGTAGAAACATACTGATACCCTGGAGCTTGTGGATGGTTTCTGCTCTTGCTGTGTGGATTATGTGGCTGGAATAGGTTTCCAGGACAGAAGTGCCTATTGCTCTTCAAAGACGTTGTGCAATTGCATTTGTTGGTGCGAAGGCACGAAAGAAGGCAGCTTTCTCCTGTCCATAGCCAGTGACATGGTATTGGCGCGACCAGCTCAGCAAGTGCATCGGATGTTGATGGTAGAAGCCGAGCACCCTGGTTGTGGGTGGAAGATCCTTTGCTCGTGATGTTAGTGTTGGTGAGTGCTCCTGGGCTGGACAGTTGCCTGTGAGGTCCAGACTTCAAATGCATTTCCCTCCAATGGTCATTTCTCCTCTCGTGGTATAACAGGGAGAGACCTTAACCAGGCTGTTGGGTTTGGTGTGGGTGAGTTTTGCAGCTGGCTCTTGTTTTCTCTTAACATACCAACCATAAGCTTGGATTCAGGTAGTTTTTGACTTTGGGCAAGAGAACTAGATGATACTTACGGGTATGGAAACACCATCACATGTTTTTAAAAAGGAAATACTTCTTTTGCTGCGATGCAAAGTATGGTGCTGTCTGTTCTTACTCCACTGCAACCAGTTTAAGTTGATTTTTGAGGAATTGAAGTTGGAGAGGCTGATAATTGCTTCTTACCGACTTGAGCTGGCATGGCAAGCTGCACCGCAGATCTCCACTCTATTCCTGGCTGCCTGAGCCAGCCAGCTGTCCCCTTGCGCTTCACCTTTTGCAGAGGAAGAGTTATTTTCAGCAAAATGCCATTTTAATTGCTGCCTGAAGAAAATAGAAAATAGGACAGGTATATACGGGCTGTTTGCCCGGGGGATGCTCGGAGCAGGAGCCGACGGAGGATGTGGAGGCAGGAGGACAGCCCGTGTGTGTGGTGGCAGAGGCCACGGGATGCCCAGCGTACAGAGCCAGCTCGTTCCACCTGGCCAAGCCCACCCAGGCCTGCTGTGTGCTGGCAGGGGCGGTGGTGAAAGAGGGTAAGAGGAGGCACAGGCTGGTGCCCGTAGTGCTGGTGCTGCACAAGAGCCGTCTGACACATGTTGCTGTGTTGCTGCTGGCGGTGACGTGTGAAGGAGGAGTTGAGGGGAGAGATGCAGAAAAGCTGGAGCCGTCAGCTTGTGACCTGAGTTAACTCCTTGTCTCCTCAGTCTCTACTTGTGCTTCTACAGACATCCGATTTAAGGAAGGGCAAAGGATTAAGACTTCCTTTCCTTGCTCTGTGCTTAATTTGTCCATATTTCATAGAGATTTTTTTTTACTTCCAGTGGCAGTGTCTGTTTCCAGACACAGGGGAAGCCTTTCAGCATCACATTCCCCTACTTTTAGCCTCCTGTGGGGCCAGCGAGTGAGTTTCCTAGCTTGCTGTCGTCCTCAAAGGACTAACTTCCCTAGGAGATGTGAACGGGAAGAATTGCCCTTCGAAGACGGCATTTGGTGACAGTGCCTGTGGGAAAACCCTAAATCCAAGGGCTTGCAGGCATTTCTCTGAAGATGATGGTGCTTGGGGCAGGGTCTGTTCTGTCCCACAACGATGGCAACCAACAAGCAGCAGGCAGGTGCGATTGTTTTGTGGCCGTCTCCTCACTGAAGGGACATAACTGGCCAGCATCAAGTTCTCGGCAGTCATTCTGCGAACCAGTGATGATGGCAAACCTGACGAGTTCCCATCCCTGCGGGCTTGGGTGGGCACCAAATCAGCCCTACACGTGAGCAGGGTTAGGCCCTTCCTTTCACAGGCACCTGCGGTTTCTGGCACACGCCTTGAAATAATTCCATCTCCCTGCATGTGTAATTTTGCGTGTCATTGCCCCTAATTGCATGCTTAACACACACTCTTTTAAAATGCAACCCTTTTATCAGCAGTAGGTAGTAGCAGGTTTAATAGGGTGTTTGAATTCCTATAAAATTAATCTGTAGCCTTCTGCGATAGGAGACGGGCAAGGAGCCATGTGGTTCATATCCAGTGTTGATAAACTTGTTATAGAGGCAGGAAACATTTCTGATTGGAGCAGTGACAAAATAATTTGGAGCGGAGCCATAAAAAGAGTGGATGGTGATGGTTTGAGCACAGCAGAGATTGAAATTGCTGGTGTGTGGAAGCAGCGCTGCCAGCTAACGTTGACTTAGCGTCTCTGGAGAACTCTAACGGCAAATGCATTTTATTAATGGCAATATTCTTTTGGGAAATACCGAGCCTTGTTTCAGAGGTGGAGCTCTCCTACGAGTACGTGGGCTTGGATATGGGCCAGACTAAGCCCTGTTCGGTTTTGCTTGCTGCTGGTCACTGCTCTGGCCTCGGGCTGCAGCAGGGAGGTTGCCTAAGGGCATGTTCTGGCTACCAGCCACTTGCAGATGGAGCATCCTTTTGTAGTGGGGAAAATGCATCCATCCATTCTCATTCTGGATTCACCTGTGTGGAATAAAATGCTCGGAGACAGCAGGTCACATTTTCAGCTGTTCTTTTGTTGTCTTTCTTTTGAAATGAGCTTCCCAGTACATGAGCATTGGTGGGAGATACCGTCTTTCTGGATTCCTGTCTGGGCTTGAGCTCTTACTGCCTGTTTGCCCTGAGGAGAAACTGCCCCAACCAAGTTGTGATTGATGCCGCTGTTGCCATTGTCTTGTGGGTGGAGGTCGACCTTGGAGGAGGCTCTGGTACACGGGCAGGTGTCCTGGGCAGCCATGTCCTCGCTTGTCCTGGGCAGCCGTGGCAGGTTGGGGCCCTTGCTGCATCCTCTGTGCTTGCTCTTGCTGTCAGCATCCCTTCCCCTTCTTCCTGTTACTGTTCTCTGTTTGAATCCAGCAGGGAAAAGCAAGCATGGACAGAAGGGGTGGCTGCTGGGCACGGTGGGTGGTGGCAAAAATGGTGCAGATTGTGCAGCCCTAGGGATGTGTGATGGAGAGCGTGGTGCACAAGTGTCCTGGGAGGTGCTGGTCACCTAACAGGACTGAACTCCACCTGTCGTTTCCAGCCACACTCCTGTGCTTCCTTTGCTGGGTTGGGGTTAATCAAGGCAAGCAACCCGCACTGCAACACTGTCTTTCCTTTGCAGGGAGGCTGTTGGAAGGGGATTCCCTGGAGCTGAGCTGTAGTGCTGGTCCTGCAAAGGTGATACTGGAACCAAACGAAGCCGTGGTTTTGGATTGTAACCTGGCCCCTGCCGAGCAGGTGATCAATATCACGTGGAAGAAGAATGGGTTGCCGTTAGTGGAGCAGGAGGATCATCACGTGCTTCCGAACGGATCACTCTTCATCTCATCGCAGGCTGTGGCAAAGGACACTAAATATCCTGAGAGGGCTGGTGCAGAGGGTAATTACTCCTGTGTGTCTCACAGCTCCCTGGGGGCTGTCACCAGTCAAACGGCTACAGTCAGATTTTCAAGTAAGTGTTGGGGATTTTTTGTTGATTTTCTGGTTTTTCCCCTCCTGGTGTTTAAACAGACCATCTGCCTCCCAAAGAGTTTGAGATAAAGTGTCTGTGAAGTGGAATTCTACTAACGATGTGTACATGGGATTTGGGATAGTCCACAAATAAACAGCAGCGTCTTTCTTTTATCCCACTGCTAACATCCTGTGTGACTCTCCCAGGTATGTGCTGTCAGCCCCGAATTAAAAACAGGATCCTCCTCACTCTCCAAAGGGCAGCATTTGTTTTTTTGCAGAGAACTTGAGGCTTCCCAACCCTGAGTGCAGCCCCCTCTGCCTGGGGAGGTGGCTCTGGGGGTCTGGCTGTGACAGCTCTGGCTCTCACGGCCAAGGCTGAGATAGGCTCGTTGCTGGGAGGTCCTGAGGCACAGGGTGCTGAGCATCTCTCGTTCTGATGGTAAAAGGTGATGAATGCAGCTGCATCATTGCGCTTGCTCAGAGCTGTGATAGGTGAAGATGAGGAGTGGGTATCCTCACACCCACTTTAAACTGTGATGTATTTGGCCTCTGGTACCTGAGGCAGAGCAGTCCCCGTTTGGCCAAGCGCATGTTTCAGTCTGTGAGCGCTGTGCTGTAGAAACCAGCGGGTTTCTGATGGCAGGTGGAGCTTTTACCAGACGAGGGGAAAATCTTTTGACCTTTGCAACATGTCCTCCTTTCCTGTTCAGAAAATGTTTAGCATGCGGCACCAGCAGGTTGCTGATCACCCATCCCTCCCGTTCCTTTTTTGTGATGGCAGGTAAATAGCCCCAGTTCCAGTGTTTCGTTAAGGGAAGGGACCCCTGAGGGCTGTGAGGATGGAGTTCAGGGACTGAACCCCCTGGGGAGGTGGGAGACCTGGAATAGAATTAATCATTAAACCAAGAGGATTTACTTGGCTGCTCCTGCCCCAATCCCTGCTGCCCTGAATTGGGATGTATTCCTTTTCAGGGGTTGAAATTTGCACCATGACTCTGTTAGGGACCTGGGTTTAGTGTCTCGCGAGTGAGAACAGTGGAATGTCTCCAAATGAGGAGACTGAGTTAAATTGCCCTTCCCTTCCCCTGAATTTTCCCAGAGGAGGGTACACAGGTGATGTCTCTCCATCCTATTCTGGATTCCTCCCAGAAACAGGGAGTTTCAGGTGAACTCTCTCCTTTTGCGTACTTGTATGTCTCCTTTTATTACCATCTGCACAGGGGAAGTGCTGCCTCCGTGGCACATGCGTGCACCTGACATAACATATTCCTTTCTGAAGGGAGAGCAGCGAGGGAATTGGTTAATGAAATGCATCTCTCGCTTCGATTTGTTTTGTGGGTTGGGCAGAAGCGGCTGCTCCATTAGCATTCAGCTGGTGCAAATGAGGATTGTAAAGGCCTGTTTGGTTTTTTTTTTTCCCACCCCTGCTGCTGAATACCGTAGTCTGTCCAAAGCTGTTTATGTGTAGCTGGAGTTATTCTTTGTGCTGATTGCCCTGGGCACTGCTGATCTGGATGGGACAGTAG
>NW_009695204.1:60260-61820 GCF_000703405.1 Apaloderma vittatum | reverse complement strand
TTCAGCAGGTGGGATGTGTTATCCCTGCCATCAGCCTGAGCTTCTGACCCGCAGAGCGTTCCCTTCCCGGAGCTGGGGATCCATCCGTGGTTCACCGGCCGCACCTTGCGACGGCGGTGGCTGTGGCAAACGAGGAAGAGCGAGTGTGTGGTGGCTCTTGGCGTGCAATGAACAGATTAATTGGGTTTGTGGATTTCTGGGAGCTTTGCATGCTCCCATGCTGAAGAACCAGGGGCGTTATTTTAGTTGTGGGAAGGTGTAGCTTTCTACCTGTTAACTCCATTTGTGAAAATTTGTTAAAGCTGTTAATGTAGCTTAAACATTTTGTGCGAGGGAGGTTCTGGAAAATTACAGTAATTGTGGCTGTCAGACGAAGACGTTCGCTGTTCCTGGAGGGAATGGCTCTGCATTGCCTGGCTGCTGGCAGCAAGCTCAGGAGAGGTTTGGTGGGTCACTGTGCCCAGAGGGACGGGCCATGGCAGGAATCAGCGCACACGGGCTCTCATGATCCGCTCTGTCCAAGGAGAGCATCCACAAGGACGCGGTGTGTCAGGGATTAGAAGAAAGGCAGACTGGGATTTACTTTTCTGTTAAGGGTTGGGTTTATGGATTTGATGCTATTTATTTTGTGAGTTAGGTGCGTAGGTGAGTGAAGGCCAGTGGCTGTAGGCAGAGCCAGGCTGGGCAGGAGAACCTCCAGCAGATGAACGCGCAGGCTCTGGCCCATCCACAGACGGAACTTCCAGATCTTGTTTTGTGTACGTGGGGAACTGGCATCTGTGGAGGCAGGAACGAGCCCTGTACGGGTGAGCTGAGCTGCCATATGGCCCCGCAGCCCCAGTGCTCTTTTGGCTCTGCCTTCACCGCGCTGTGGGGCCGTGGCAAATCACTTCCATGACTTTCTGTACGTGTTTCCCTTCCAGCCTGGCCAGCGTGTTCGGAGGTAAGCCGTGCCCAGATGGATCGTCTGGGCGGTGTACGCAATCTCAGTGGTGGCTGAAGTTGCCCCCGTCTTAGAAGAACCTACTAATAATTGTAAGAGGTACAAAGAGGGCGAGCACGTGGAGAGTCTGGGGGCAGAGTGCGGTGGGAGAGAGCAGCAAGCCTGTTTCAGGAGGCTGAATTCTTTGCATAGACTGCATTTTCTGCCTGGGGTGTAGTGTTGCTGGCTGGCAGGCTTTCCGAGCTCACGGCCTCCTGCGCTGATCAGGCTGCTGGGAGAGGGGGAGGGTGCTGTGTTCCACCATCCTGCAGTCACCCCTGGGCTCGGGGCTGAGCGCTTGGCTCCAGCTGGGTTTAGCGTGTCCGCGGGGAGGGAGCTGCGTGCTCCGCTCCTGAAGAAGGTGCAGAGCCTGCTGCCTTGGCACGTTGCTGAGGACAATTTACTGGAATGCTCTTCACCTTCTCACCTGCAATGGGTAATTTTTACTGAGTGGCCTATTAAGGTGTTCTGAGTAATCAGTGCAACAGGGCTGGGAGGTGTTTTGTGGCTCGAGGTTGCTTTGCAAGCTGAGGAGTGGAAAATAATGTCGAGTATGTATCTGTCAGCTTTGTTTTCCC
>NW_009695204.1:37988-60149 GCF_000703405.1 Apaloderma vittatum | reverse complement strand
TTCCCTAGCTCCCTACCTGAAAACCTCTCTTTGCAGCACTTCTGCAGTAGTCCCATCAGAATGTGTTTCTGGGGGAAGACACACCCCTCCTAAGGATCCTTGCAGCCCTGGGGTGAGCCATGGGTTGTGCTCACCGTGACCTGCATGCGTGTCAGAGTAGCAGGACCTGCTTTCCAGCCCTGCCCTTCCACAGCAGGCCTGCCTTGCTCTGCCTGATTCTCTTCTTTCGTCCCAGCAGCGGGTGCTTGCAGCCCAGCTCTCAGCCTAGCTTGGGTCACGCTGTAGGTGCTGGACATGTTCAGCCTGCTCTGTTGCACCCTGGTCCCCCTTGGGATGAGAGAGGAGGATCACAGGGATCACAGCAGGCTGTGGTCTTGGCCACAAACTGGTGCAGAGGATGCTCCTGGAGCAGCGATGGGCCTGGCTGGTGAGTGTCTCTGCCTGAGCAGCGCTGGGGCTGACACCCAGGGTCCTTGTTTTCAGTCCTGCATCAGAGAAGCCTTGTCACCGTTCTTACCTCATTTCGGTGTTGTTTTCTGTGCGCAAAAGATCCCTGTTGGTGTTCCTCATCCTCTCCTTCGCTGGGGAGGCTCCTTCTTTCAGAGCTTGCAGAGGTGGGGTTTTTTCAGCCTCATCCCCACTATCTATCCTGATCTTGTAAAAAGAATATGACAGAGCTGCTTGGCTTCACTACGAGGAGATGCCGACACAGTTTGCTGTGCGTTGCTGGCGTTGAACCTCTGAGCTCTCAGCCATTGCTGGCTCTGCTGGGGAACTGGGACTCAGGCTGGAAAGCCTGGTTGTTCCCTGCGTGCCGCTCGGAGCGAGAGGGACGCTGCACTCCCTAATCAGGGTCGCTGTTTAGTCACGCTCCTCCACATCCTAATGAGAAATCTGTCACGGGTGCATTTCTTGGCTCTTCCTTTTTGAAGAGCTGTTCCAGAGCCCAGCCCAGCGGGCGGATGGGACTGGATGGAGGTGAAGGGCAGGATCTGGTTCTCAGCAGGGAATTTGAAGCTTGCAGACACAGGTCTGGCAGGTGATGGCGAGAAATAGCCGGCAGCCCTTGGCTTCGGGACAGTTTATTGTCTGGGTAACCTCGAGGAGCCCAGGAGGCGCTGCCACCTTTTCTGCACCTTTGCACTTGGTGCCAAAATGTGACGAATTAAGCCTAACATTCTGTAATTCTGTGTGATTCTGCGCTAAACATGCTGCATCTCTTGCCAAACTGCGCAAAATACGCAAGCGTGCAGCTGCAAGGAAGAGCAAAGAGAGTGGGGAGCTGCTCACTGGGATTTATGGAGCCTTTTTCGCTGCTGGCGGTGGCAGGAGCATCGCCATTCATGCACACCGTGTGCTGTTGAGGTTCTCTGGTCACTGGAGCCTGGTCTAAAGCTGCTGTAAATCTTGGGACCTCCTCGTATCAGTTTAATAATGAACAGAAGAGAGGCGGGTGACACGACGTGAAGCAGAGGGAGCAGCAATGCGTACAGATTCCGTCTTTTCCGAAGGATTCCTGCTTCCCATCATGACCTTTTCTGAGTACGTGACCCTTCAGAGCCTGCTGGAGTATTCTCATTCACACTTGCAGGATGAAAAGGGAGTAACAGGAGAGGGCATTAAGGGTGTCTGCTGCCAGGAGAAGGTTGTTTTGATGGTGCCATCCTGAACATGCGCCGGCATTTGATGGATTTTCTTTTGGGCTCTGGGGTTCAGCAATTTTTATTAACGTGCGCTTAAAAGATTTTGCGATCTGTAGAAATCACCCCGTGTTAAAGTGGTCTGAAGCATATATTTGAAAATACTGAAGCAGTTGGCTGAATTGGGGCCTTACATATTAATGTCTTTTTTAGTTTTTTTTCCAGGGAAACATTTTTCATTGCCATTTGTATTGAATTGAAAAAAAACTAGACTTGGCAGACAGCTGGGGGAAGAATTCAGTCTGTAGTGCTGCGGAGAGCAATGAGTTGCTTTAAACATGTGATAACAATTTAAATTAAAGGAAAACACTAATGACAGCTGAGAATATACCGAGGTTAAAATGGATTATGCAAAAGCATTTAATTTTCAAAACTGCACTTACTTTCTCAAGCTAACACTGCAGTAAAGCGTGTATGTGTGTGCATGTGAGTTTGTGTGAGATGCAAAGAAAGCTTCAGTTTTGGAGTCCTGTAAAATCCAAAGCGAGGATGGATGTTCTTGGGAAGCGGTGGTGGGACAAGCATCTAATTGTCTTGGAGGACCATAAAGTCACTTGGGGTCCTTAGAAACCCTGTGCTGTGCTTGGCCCCGAGGTCAAGCCTTTTTTCTGGCTAAAGTTTTTGTTCATTGTGCCACGTTCAGGATTTGTGGCACTTGTGTTGGCAAAGCATTGCCGGAGGAGTTTGCACGGCGGGCGGGGTTTAACAGCAGAGGTCGTTTAATAGATTTATCAAAAGCAGAAGCCAGTTCTAGTGGAGAAGAGGAAAAGCTTTCTGCCCTCATTAAGGAGCCTGCATACGCCTTCAAAACTCCACCTACGTGTGACTGAGATGCCTTCGGGTTATGCTGTTGATAGGACAGATGCTGGCAGCCCCGGGGGAAGGATTTCTGCACGGCTGAAGCCAGCGAGGTTTTGCTGCGTGTGTGGAAGGGGAGGAAGATGAGGCAGCTGGGTAG
Organism: Apaloderma vittatum; assembly: GCF_000703405.1. Classification (NCBI taxonomy): domain Eukaryota; kingdom Metazoa; phylum Chordata; class Aves; order Trogoniformes; family Trogonidae; genus Apaloderma; species Apaloderma vittatum. The sequence goes on along the minus strand of NW_009695204.1, from coordinate 57,491 downwards.
GAACAGTGGGAAGGAGGTGGTCCGAGAACAATCACAAACGTCAGTGCTTTGTCTCCGAAAAGCAAGTTCAGCCTCTCTAGTATAGAAAGAAGCATATAGACGGGTGAGCCTCGGAGAGCAAACTGGTGTCGTGACATGTGTGGAATTCCTCCTCCTCCTCTTAGCAAGGTGGCCGGGTCCGTATCCTGTTGGCTGCGTCTCCTCGGCTTGAGTAGGGTGAAGTTGGTTTCTGCAGGCAAAACTATCCACTATGGGGAACGAGGGTCATAACGACATGACAAGGAGCAATGGGTACAAGCTGGAACGTAGGAGATTCCACAAAAACATTAGGAAAAACTTCTTCACTGTGAGGGTGCCAGAGGCCGAGCACAGGCTGCCCAGGGAGGTTGTGGAGTCTCCTCTGGAGACATTTAAACCCCGCCTGGACGTGTTCCTGTGTGACCAACTCTGGGTGACCCTGCTCTGGCAGGGGGCTGGACTGGATGATCTTTCGAGGTCCCTTCCAACCCCAAACGTTCTGTGATTCTGTGGTCTCTTCTCCTGGTCTCCAGCATTGCCAGCCTGTGGGCAGTTGTTTTGTGTAACTTGACATGTGGCTTTGTTCTTCTTCTTCCCTTGTTTTAATTTCCTGTGGCTGCGGGAGTGCTACGAGGCGAGTGGAAACTCTCGTCTCTCGGGATTTTGGCATTTCCCCTCTTCTTTTTCTCATTTTACTTGTCCTTCCCCAATGGAGCAAGTGAACAGAGAAGGAAGCAATTCAGACAAGTAAGTGCTGAAACCAGCTAATTGCCTGTCTTTTCTCTCACACTGTTGCCTTAAAGGAGGAAATGAGGTAAGAAGCAAATTTGCACATTGAAACCTTTCAGTTACTGTTGTTAGGGCTGCTGAGGGGTCTGTAGGGCATGGGAAAGCGAGGCATTGCATTTTGAGAGAAGAGCCTTCCTCTTAACTCACACTTCGTAACAGGTTTGCATTTCTCCGCAGAAACACTGAGTTATTAACTTCCCTTCCCTTCTTCTTTCCCCAGCATTATCACGCTTCTTCCAACAGCCGGAGTCGCAGACCGTGGAAGAAAATGGCGTGGCCAGGTTTGAGTGTCGCATCGAAGGGCTGCCCTCCCCTGTCATCACGTGGGAGAAGGACCATGAAGCTGTTCCAGCAGAACCCAGGTGATTCCCTGATTGCTTCCCCGGGTCAGCTTGAAATAAAGCAAAACCAAACCTGACCGTTTAGGCTGTGGAAATCCTTCCTAAAAAACGTGGAATGAGGAGAGGTGATAGACCAGGCAACGAAGTGATATAGAAGGAAGTGTTCAAGGGGCCCATGCAAGCACATTCATAAAACACCTAAATAAAATCAACATTCCCCCAAACCCACCGAAAAAAAAGAAAGAAAAAAGAACCAGGTCCTGTTATATTACTGATCTCTTGTTGTGGAACCTTTGCCATGATGGACCAAGTGCTCACTCTATAAAAGATAGTTTCAGGGAGATTAAATTGGCTTGAAATTAGCTGCTAAACTCCTTGAGCCTCGAGCCTCATTTCTCTGGTGGCCTGGAAGGTTTACCTGTAAAGATGCAGGATTTCTGCACAGTTTACATCAGCTATTTGCTCCTCATCCCGAGCGCTGGAGGGAAACCAAGACGAGTATGCAGAAGGGCAGACAACGGCGTAAAAGCGAGCAGAGAAATTTGAAATCGTGCCAGTTCTTACAGCACAGAACCTGCCCCCTGCAGAGGCCCGTGTGTGTGCGGAGCAGGGCACAGCGGGCTGTGGCATGGGCTGCCTTCGGCTCAGCCTCTTGCGTGAAGTTCAGTGAGGTAAAAATCTCTGGGGGATCAGGGTCTGGCGTGAGGAGTATTTCTTCAGCGGACTGTGAAGTGCAGCACTGCGGGTGCAGGAGGTACACAACTAAACTCCACGATGTGTTTTTTCTTTCATTTTGGTTGTGGTTTTAGGGACGGTCATTTTCATCGCTCTTTTCCCACAGGTTTTTTTTTACCCAGGGTTAATGATTCTTCTGGAGCACTGGGTGTGCTCAGTAACCTGGGAGGTCTTTCCGTTTCTTTTACTCCCATGTTTAGAGGTTATCTAGTAAAAAACCTTGAATTTCCTATTTTTGGGGAAAAGATAAGAGTTGTGTAGCAAGATACTTTTTCCTTAATGAGAGTCAGTGATAGGCACAAGGATAAACTATTAGTTGGTCTGTAGACGTCACTCCTGCAGATGAGTGACTGCATTGTCCTTTAGTTCTTAAAAACTCATTTTCTGTTCTATAGAAGAAGCAGTTTCCCTCCCAGGGAAGTTGAGCCAAGAGGCAGGAGGAGAGGAAGGAAAGAAGGGTGGGGTGAGGTTTTACAGCAGTGACTGTTTCTCTAGGAATAACCACTTCTGTGCTTGAGCCTGAAGTGTGTCATCGAAACATTTTTAGGAGGCTGTTGCTTTGTAATGAGAAGAAAATTAATTTAAAAAAAAAAAAAAGAAGAAAGAACAAAAAAGAAAGGATTGCAGAGGGAAGTGTGCCATAAATAGGGCAATAGCTTTTTAATGAGACAGCTCGATGGATGTTGTGAAATTACTCGCTCGGAGATTGCTTTCAACACAGGCAGCCTGAAAATTGTTTTCCTTGTAAAAGCCAGACCATAATCTCTGGCTGCAGATCTTGCTTTTTAAATCGTGTTTTAGCTAATATGCTTTTTTCAGAAGGATTCGCTTTTTTTGTTGTTGTCTAGTTGTTGTTGTTGGATTTAATATGACCGGCTTTCGAAGGAATTAAGTGAATTCCAGGAAACGTTGGCTGCCAACCAGAGCTCTCTGTTATCCTCACCGCATCATGCCTAAGAAGCAGATTTCAGGCCAGCCTGATTACTGTGGGCTCCCTCCTGTGCACGCTTCTGATGAGCCTGTGAAAATGCAATCATTTGGGTACACAGGCGTTGGGATGATAGATTTTATATTCTAGGTGTGTGTAGAAAATCAGGCTCTGGGGCTGTAGATAGAATCCCTGCGATATTGCTACTACATCGATGCTTATGACTTCTTTTAAGAGGGATAGAATAGCTGTGGGAAGCTGATATTGCTGCTTTTTTCCTTTTTTTTCTTTTCTTTTTTTCCCCCTTCTTTCTTTTCTTTCATTTTTGGTGTTGGTCTTACCTTTGGGCAGTCTTTTCTGCCTTTGCCCTTGGATATAGGTTCTAGCATGGTACCACCTCAAAGGTGCTGAAGGCTGAGCTTCAGTAGTACTTAGACAACCCAAAGGGCAGAGAAGTGCTATTAATTAATATTTTCTGAATACCTAACGTGCCCTGCTGAAATTCAGGACAAAATCTAACCTTCATATGTGAGTGAGGCACGGAACTATTTTGCAATTCTGGCTCTGAAGCGCTTTTAAAAAACACAGTCTTAAATCTGCAGCAGCTGCTGAGAGGTGGCTCGCGGGATTTCTCTCGATTGCAGTTGCTTTGGGGTGTGTGCTGCATCTCTTGGCGGAATCACTTCTCAGTTTTAGATGCTGACTGGGTTTCGCATGAGGCTCCAAATAGCAGTTTGTTTTCTCTAGAGCCAGGATGAGTACTTACTAGGAACTGTAGGTCTTTGGAGGGCTGCACATAAACGCACACCTCACAGATCACGTGGTCTGCAGTCACAGCATCTTTTTTCCACATTTGGGCTGAGTGAGGGGTTTGTCTGTGTGGAGAGTTTTACTTTTGCCCTATGTCGGGAGTGCCTTAACGTGGCTCACGTCCACATCCCGGGCTGTTGAGATGGGAGCAAAAAGAGCTTGCAAACCTGGAGCCACAAGGGAGCTGCAGGTTCCCAGCTTGTCCTGAGGACTGATGCTTTAGTTTATTTTGTGTACTGCCAAAAGACTGCGAGGAAGGGTGTGCCAGCAGTTTATTGGGTGGAAGATAAGAAGGGGAATCGCGCTGTTAGTGCTGGAATATTCTCTGCTGCACACACAGCGTAGCACTGAACTGTAGGGTTGCAGGGTTTGGACACAAAGCAGAGGAGCTTGATTTCATTTCGTGAGCGCTGCCCTGGCCATCGCTGCGGAGGTGAGCAGCCCTCTGCTGTCAACAGCGAAATCCCTGTGACTGCCGAGGTGGCAGCGTTTCTGTTTCTCCCAGACCCTTTGTCTGTCTGTCCTTTGGTTTTTGTTTTCTGCTTAATCCCTAGTGAAGGTGAGCAGACAAAAAGACCTGCCCTTTGCATGGAAGGAAAGCTGGCACCAGCTGCCTGCTCCTCCGAATCATCAGACAAACTTCGTTTTCCTCGCAGAGAGCTTGGGGATGGAGCAGAATTCCCTTGCAGGTTGCCTGAAGGCTTCTAGGCCAGGGCTGCTGCAAGCCTGAAGAGTTGGGGGCTTTGTGAGCGACTGGGAGAATTTGTGGATAGAGAAATTCTGCCTGTCTTCCCTCCTTGCTTCCCTGGGAGAGCAACGCTCAGTACGCCGTGCTTTCCGGCAGGACGTGCTGTCTTAAGCAGATCTCTGCTGCTGGCCTGGCTGGAGGGACCATCCTGAGCTCCTCCTTGCCTCCAGCTCCCGCTCTCTTTAGAAACACGATGCCTTGTTTTCTGCCGGAGTGTGTTGACTGGGAGTGACCACAGACACAGTCCTAAGCAACCTGGGCTGACTCTGTCTCAGCAACTGACCCTGCTCTGAGAGGGGAAAGACCACAGACAATTTTCACAGGTCCTTCCCAGCCTCAGCAAATCCACACTATATAATTGGAGTGTCTTTTTGTGGCTGGGAGATGCCTCGCCTAGTGTTTGAAATATGTTGATATTAATTACGGACTCAAATAGCAGATGCACGACAAAAATAAATATTATCGCAGTGGGAGGCTTTCCCTTCGCAGAGCTGAGAGGATGCAAATATTTGTCTCCTTTCTCCTGTGTCCTGATGAGGCAGCTGGATAAGGGCTTTCAGGGTACCACCTTCTCTGAGGTCTCTGGAGCTTGGCTGTGAGAAAAGTGTCTTTGTGAGTGGTGGGAGTGTGGCTTTAGGGATGTGGGGCAGTTGCCCTTGTGTACGTGGAAGGCTTCAGCAGCTCTGTGTCCGTGAATCGGGCTGTGGGATTGTGCTGGTAGAGCCAGTGAGGTCCCTGGAGGAGCTCTGGTAGCAATTCTGGTTTTTTTCATCAGCTGTGAAGAGGACAAGTGATGAGCTTGGATTGCTGCAGCTGAGGCCCGGGATAGATGCTAGACTCGCAGCAGGGATATTTGTCTCTGGAATAGACTGATAAGGCAAGGGAGGTATTTACATTACTGGAGGTACAAGATGTTTGCAGGAGCGTGTATGCTGTTGGCAACCAGGGCTAGAACACAGGATGGGTGATCTCTTTAAGGTCCTAGTTCCATGACCCTTGCTCATGATGTTCCAGCTGCCTCACCTCACTTTTACTTATTGGGTTTACTTATTGAGATCTTTGCGAGTGGAAGGACTAACGTTCATGTTTCTAACTTGTCTTTGTGCTGTTCCTGTGGAATAGCTGCTATCCCTCTCCTTAGCAATTGCCTTTGAATGTGTCCTCTCCATAATGAAGACTGATAACCCAGAGCTGCCTGTCAAAGCTCGGCAGCTCTGTTTATAGAGGCTTGCAATTAAAAATGGATCTCATATATAATTAAAAAGGATCACGTAGGCTTTGTGCCTTGCATTCAAGAATAAAGAGGCTGCCATCTAGGAATCCAGGCAGAAAATGGAGATGCTGACAGCCAGCTCCTACTTTTATGCTAATTGCTAATCATCTGCTTTGTTCGTATAATGCAGGAAGGATTGTGTTCATGTTAGGAGCCATGTAGCCATTTCACTGCATGGAAGTGTTGCCCAGTAGCACCCCGTGGGCAACTGGGAGGGATGCTGAATGCCCAGCTCTAGGTTTGTCAGCTTGTGAAAGGCAGGAACTCTTGTAAGAACAAAAGCAATCAGCACAATGCAGGAGTGGTGCAGCTTCAGGTAACTCTGTCCTGGCTGCTTTGCTGTAGCTGCGTTATCAGTTGGTCCCTCCACGTACCTGAGGTGCAGCAGGAAGAAGATGATGTTCAGACTTCTTTGCAGTGTATTTCTTCTCTGTCTGCCAAACCTCTGGGAAAAGCAGCTGGTGAAACTGGCAGTGGTTTGTGCCAAGACTCTTGTACAGTTGGAGATGTCTACAAAACCGGGTGTTTGTGCAGTTGTTTTATACTATATGGTTGGTTTGTATCAGCACAGCCCTGCTGGTCTGGTCACCCAAAAGCAGATCCTGTGCTGTCAAGACCCCAGGGCAAGAGGTAGGTCTGTACTTGCAGCTTTTCAAGAACCCTCAGTTGGATGGCTCGAAGGATCGTTGGTCCCACTCTACTGTGGTTACCAGCACCTGCACATGATGCATCTGAAGGCAAAAAAGAAGAGATAGAGCGACTTCGAGTTGATGAGGAGCTCAGATACGTTATAGCCTGTCTCACGCTCATCCTGTTGGTCACTTATGTTTATAACTCTTCCCAATGGTGTCCTCCAAATCGTGGATGTGCAGGAGAGTGATGCTGGGGTTTACCACTGCGTGGCAACCAACGCCGCCCGAAAACGCTACAGCAACGATGCAGTCCTCAGTGTCCTGAAAGGTGAGGTGCAGGAGGGAGCGTGCTGGGCTGGGCACACGTCTGTCAGAGAGCCACTGCGTGTGGCTGCAAGCTGGGCTGAAACCTTGGTGACCATCTCTCCTGCTGGTGTCCCTCTGCGCATGGCAGGCTTCGGTTAAAACTGGCAGCGAAGACATTTTATTGAAGGTTTCTCTTCACTCTGATGGGCTAAATAGGTTGGGTCGGGATGTGTTGCTACCTGGGAGTCACTCTCCCCAGCCACAGGACTAGGCAGCCAACAGTAAGAATGTTTCTCTCTCTGCCCAGGGATTTTCTTTGCGGGTGGATTGTAACAGGAGGTGCATTTTAACAGCACTAGATGCCTTTGTGCTCTGGGGCTATTAGAAGGGTTCAGGCACCCTGCTTGCACCTTGGGGAAGTGCAGTGTTGTTGCAATGTTATCTGCAGTGTCCTTGGATGGCAAAAGCAAAGGCTGGCGTGGACAGCGGAAGATGCTTGCCCAAGGTGGCAAAAGAATTAGTTGGAGGCTGGAGTAGCTGGCAGGGCTGTGTCTGTCCTGGGTTGCGTAGCAGGATCCAAAGGAGGTTAAGCACAGTGACATCCCACTCACATTCTGTGCCCATGTTGCTGACTCTTTGCTGAGCTGTTGGGTAGGCTCCTGAGATCTTCTTGTAGTCTTTGGGAACAGCCTCACCTGGGGTTACTTCTGGTGGCACAGACTGTTGGAGAAAAGCTTTGAGTGTGAGCTGTCGTTCACCTCCCGATCTGGGCCTCAGCCTCTTGAGTGAGTTTTTCTTTGTAAACCAAGAGTGCAGTGGGCAAGTCTGGACACGACAGCGTAGCTGAGAGCATAAGTGCAGTGGGGGTCTCCAGAGTCCATCCTTCCCAGCACGCCTGGCTGCCTCCCCAGTATTGTATAATCCCCGTCCTGCAAGTGGACAGGGCTGGGAGTGCGGCTGGACTGTCCCTTCACTCAGGACAGTGGCCCCTGCCACGTCTGTCTCCTGTTCTTGCTGACCCTGGTGTATTTTGTAGGCAGCTTTAACCCTGAAACCTCTGAAATCCTTCCCAGCCCCTTTTGTCTTTGTTTAGGATCGCGTTGCTTGGCATTCTGCTACCAGTGTATTTTCACAGGGAGGGCTTTGCTGTTCATCCATCAGCAGGGAGTGTAATTAACCGTGGAGCCTGAGAACACACCTCTGATCAATGGATTGTGTCGTGGAGGTAATCTGTGTGGAATCTACAGAGAATTCATGAGTGGTTGAATGCTCCGTATCTAATTGCCGGCCCCTTCCAGATCCTCTGTGTGCTTAATGAAGCGCGGAGGCGAGGGGAGCGCTCGCTCTGGGCAGTTCCACACTCCGGAGACAGCTCCCTTGTTGGGTCTGGTTTGCTGTCGATAAGCAATATCGATCAAGCTACAAAGGTGAATGTGCTGCCCCTGGCATCATAACTCATTCCGCATAATTGTCTCTTGTAACTCTGCAATGTTTAATCTGCTTTGCAAATGGAGGCAGTGGAAGAGGTTAAATGGGAAGCGTTCCTTCTGGAGCACCAGCCGGCCTGAGCAGATTTCTGCCTGGAGTTCTCACCCAAATCTCGTTTCTGCAGCACCACACCACCCGCTGGCTGCAAAAACAAATATGCGAGGTTGAGTTTTTCACCAGATTGAGCGGGTAGTGATGAAAAACATGCCTGTTAAATCTCTGGGGTTTTTTATAATTGGGGAGAAGTATCTCGGAGACAGATGGGAAACTGCAGTGACCTGTGCACGCTGCAGACTCCTCTGTGAGTGACTAGCATGGTATTGATCCTTTTTTTGTTTCAGCACTTCATCAGAAGTACATTTTTGGATGCCTGGACTGGCTTGAGGAGTCTTTCCCTCTCTGTTCAGAAGCAGCTGATAGTGAGCTAGGCAGGCAGAAATCTTTTACTGGTTGTAAAAAATAAAACCAAACTAAACCAAAACAAACAAAGAAATCCAGGGGAGGGGGGGAACAACAAACAACAAACCAAAAAAAACCTGAAACAACAAAAGAAAGCCTGACTTCCAGTCTTGCTGCACTGCCAAGGCTCCTGGAAAAGTTTTGTGCAGTGGGACCTGGTGTCTCCTCCCCTGGAGCCTTGGTGGACGTCGCGCAGCACAGGATGATAACGGGGTCTGTGTGCTCGGGGTAGATTTTAGGGCTGTCCTGGTTGTAATGCAAACATTTGGGCTCGTGCTGGGTTGCCAGCCCTCAGGCCTGGGAACATCTCGTTTTCATGCCTCTGGCCCTGCCAGCCAGCGCTGGATTTGAACTGGCTGTGCATACCAGAAGAATCCGTTTCCCTATAGCTCTTCTGTCCAGTTGTCCTTTTCCTCCCCCACTCTTCCCCTTGCCTCCGATACAATGGCTGGGAATTGTTCCATCCTTCTTATTAAAGTCTTTTTCCAGATAGAGGCAGCAATTAGCACGACGCCTTTCTGTCCTAAAATCCCCGAAAGTGTCATTTCCCTTGGCGGTGTGACCTCACCGTGGCACGGGGCAGGCTGTGGGCTGTGTCGGTGGGTGAACACCTGCTGCCCTTACCCAGGCGGGGAGGAGAGAGCCGCTGCCCTGCGCCGCTGCGAGCGCTGCAGATGTTTTGGCTGCGCAGACTTCATGGTGCAAATTTCCAGACGTTCCCTGGGGAAGCGATGTTTTTGACGGAGAGTGGGATGCAGTCGCACGGCTCTGAAACAGAACCCGCTGTCGAAATAGGGATAGCTTGGGTTTTCCTCTTGGATCGCCACCGCTCCCCAGTGGAGGGAGCGCCAAGCACATCTGGCAGCTCCGTCTCTTCATCCCTCACCTGGGGAGGTGATGAGTGAACACTGCGGCTTCTGCTAAAAAGGGCATTAGGAGGAGCTGGCTGCAGGGTGCATTTCCTAGGGCGCTTTTTCCCTCTGCGTGCGCTGCCTTTGCTTGAGGTCTGTTCTCAGCTGGGCTGTGTCTCGTTTCTTCCAGCTTCTTGTTTTGGAAGCAGGCTCTGGAGCCCTGCTCTGAACTTGTATATGAAGAGTTAATTCCCTGCGTGTTCCCAGATCCTTGACATACTCAAGGAAGAGTTGCTGTGCTTCATAAAGCAGCTTTCCAAGAAGAGTAGCAGAAAGGCTTGGGTCTCATCAGGTCACTTGGCCTGTTACTTCAATTTTCCCCTCCCTATCATGCACATGCTTGTTCTTTGTGGATTTTCTTGGGAACAGGAACTATCTCTTGTGATGTGTTTGCCCCATGGCTGATACTTGCGTCCCTAGTGCCCCCCACAAATAACTCAGAGGCTGTACTTCTGCTGGCACAGTACATTTTTGCAAAAACTTCATCCATCCTGTTCTTAAATGACACAAGGAGTGTGGCTCCCCCTAACTCCTGTTGCATGTTCCCCGTTGAATGGGTACTGGGATCTCTCTTCTCCACAGCTGGCCCAAATTTCACTTTCCTGCAGTTCATCCTATTATTTTTAGTTGCGGAGTGTTGGAGGTCTTGAAAAAATTCTCCTTCCTCCTTGGTTGTCAGTCCCTTTGAATATGTATAAGCAGTGCAGTGTCCCTTAAGTGACCTGAAGAAAGTTAAAGATCTTCACAATTTTAGAATATAATAGAGTTTTGACTAGGCTGGGAGAGGTACAAGAGGTACAAGACTGTCCATTTTGAGATCCTGACCCCACAGTTCCTTCCTGGAGATTTCAGCGTTTGTGTGTGAACAAAGCGTGGTCCTGGGTGCCAGGACTCTTGTGTTCTTCTTTCGTCTCTGTTGTTCTCCACGGAGGAGAATCAGTTCCTTAACGCTTTAATTTCTGTCTCTATAAATAGGGAGAGTGTAACAGCCTTGCAGTTGCCCTCTTAGAAGCGATGGGTCAGTCTGGAGAGTGACCAACGCTGACAAAACACCCGCGCGGTGACGTTGGGGCGGTGCTCTCGCAGGTGTGCTCCGTGTGATCCTCTGCCTGTGCTGCAGGAAAGGGGAGAAGCGATTGGGGCGTAGGTACGGCGGGGCTGGCGTCTGCGCTGAATGTGCCCCTGAAGTGTTCCAGCAGATGAGCACATCCCTGTGAGCTGGGATTTAGGACTGTGTCATTAGAGATGACACTGCGAGATTGCCCTTGGCAGAACATCATTTACGTTGACAGTTGTAGCAGCTTGCTGCAGCAGTGTCCCAGGAAATGTATTTTTTCAGCCAAATATTTGTATGAAATACGATAACGGGGACAGAGATCGGAGGCAGCTGAAACACCTACAGGTTTTTGTTTGTTTTTTGGTGTTTTGCGTTGCGATGGCTTGCAGGTACAAAAGGATGCCCTGGCTCTAAGTGCTGGGACCTGAGTGGTTGAAGCTCCAAAGGTCTGTAGAGCACAGCTACTGCCTGGGCTGAGCTTTGAAGAGGGAGGGGAAGGTGGTGATGAAGTGAGCAGCACTCGCAGTTGGCCACCACCTCGCAGAAACAGACGTGCTGTTACCACAAGTGGATTTGCAGTCCCTGCATGTGCGAATGACGTGCTGGATGCCGGCTTGGCGCTCAGCCTGAGCCCTGACGACGTGCGCGGCGCTCCCCTCGCTCTGACCGCGGGGGCCGTGCCATCCGGGGACGGGCACGCTTGTGTTCAGGTCAGCGCTGCTCTGGTCTGACCTCCCCAACCACAGCCGGGCGCTGATCCCCTCAGAACGGGGTGATGGTCCCACCCTCAGGGAGGCGGGAGGGTCGTAGAAATGTGTAGGGAGAGAAAACACGGGGTGGGAGAAGGCAGCTGTTTTTGCTGTGAGTTGTTGATTTAACCAGCAAGTGATGCTTCACCTCTGGAGGTGGGGACATCCCAAGTCCAGCCTGTACCTGCTTTGCTCCTTCGACTGGGCACACACCTCTGCTGCTCTTCTCTCTTCTTTTAACACCCTGTTTTTCTCTGCCCTCTACTCCGTCACTTTACTAACAGCCAAGCAGGGAAGCACTCTCTGCTTGACATCACGAAAGCTCAGCCGTGAGGAACCTGCTTACGTGTGTTTCAAAGCTCCAGATTCCTGGGCAGCAGGTCTCTGAAGCTGTTCGCATAATGCATCTGCTGGGTTGTGAAAAATGCTCTTGATCCTCCTCTGCGGCAGAGGATGCTACGTGAGTCACGCTAAGTGTGAAATTGGGAGAGTGGCAAGATCAAGGAGGGGATACGCAGCAGTAATAAATAGATCTTTAAAGCTAGAAGTGACCTTCTGCCTAGCATGAGCTGTAAACTCACTATTTTACTGAGCCTAGCACTGCTAGTGATTTCAAGCACGCATGGGACAGGATTGAGACCACAGATTTTGGGTGAAACTTGTGAAGGGCTGGTGCAGACATGTGTCAGGCACCCACCCAAACACACAGCTCTTTCCTCGGCTGGAGTTTGTGCGGGGCCAGCACGCATCACACCGCTCACATCGCTGAGAGAAAGCTTCTCGGAGCTCAAGTGTCGGCAGCCTGTTCCCAGGAGCCGGAGGGGGAGTTTCAGTTCAGCTGTCTGTGAAGTTCGGTGGGGCTATGATAAGCCACGCTCCTGACAGCTCTAGCAGCCTGCGGTGACAGAGGGTTTGATACAAAATTCAGAGCCCTCACCTCCCATTAAGCAGAACAACTGAGCCCGGGGTTGGCACCGAAGTGAGTGGCAACAGAGGTGTCAAGGATAATAGAGCAGAACAAGGGATGGATGGCTGGGAATAGGTGAGCCATTTCCAGGTCCTGGGGGGAAACTGGTCTCTCCCACTCGCGGTGGTGGCTGCACACGATGTTTAGAGCTGTCAGATCTGGCCAGGCTCGTGTGTTACAGGCAACTCTGCCTCCAACTCCTGAAGACTAGGGAATAGCTTGATTCAGGGGTGCTTTGTGGTCCTCCAGTGTTCTCCATGTGTATCTCTTATTAATCCAGATCTATTGCACTTTGGAGGCCTCCTGCAATAAGAGCTGGTGTTCGGTAAGGCATGCACTGGAGCAGGGTTTAAGCTGTAGGCTTAGTTCAGCTCTGCTCTGAGAGTCTTTCGCTGCTGGTTAACCCTGTGGAGCATCAGCACATCTGCATCACAGGGATCACACCTGGCCTCTCCTGGAGGGTGTTGAACAGGCTGTGCTCGCACAGTCGGGCTGGACAGGAGCTAAGAATAGAGATGGTAATTAGGTCAGCAGCTTGCAGTGGGCTGCGGGACACGAAGGTTGATGTGGTTGGGTTCCTCATGGTGCTTGTTAATTATTAATCATCTGTGTTACAGCAGCGCCTTGGTAGCTCTCTGAGGTCGAGGGCTGGCAGTGCCCTCCGGCACTTACAGCATGCGGACAGCCGGAGTGAAGATGCTGCAAGTGTCCAGAGGCACAGCAAAGCTCAGAGTCCTGTTGCTTTAGACATGGGACAGACACACGGAGCAGGCTTGTCCCTGGCTCAAAGACCCACCAGTATCTACAGGCCCAGTGGTGCTAAGGAACAAGAATAGGGTGAGTCGGCCCAGATCGCAGGAGAGGCTGAACCAGGAGCTGAGCCGTGCTGCTCAGAGCCTCGCTTGGATATCTCACGTGCTGGGGATCGCTCAGGACACAGCTGGGGGTTTTCCTTCAGGAACTGAGAGATGCTCTTGCCTAGCTCCTGTTTCCAGTGTAGCCGAGGCGCAATGAATGCCACGAACGTTGTGGATGAGAGTGAGAAGCAGGAAAAGAGAAGGATGGGATAAAAAGAGGGGCAGGTGGTCTTGCCCAACGCTATGTCTCCAGGCACAGCCTTAGACAGATTGGGGCTCTCTGCGGCGCTCGGCAAGTGTCCTGCCGGAGGGCTTTGACAGAATCTGTGGATCTCACTAATGATCTTTCCCCATGGAAAGCCAGCTTTCCTTCCAGCCTTTTCCTAGAAAAACAGATTTGCATTGTCCTGAGTTATTGCAGATGCCTCCATCTGCCTTTAGTTCTTCTTTCCAAGTTGGCAGTCTTCATTTGCTGCCAGACTGTGTTAGTGTGGGCTCCCAGCATGTTGTGTGTTCGAAGCGTAGCTTGTAGGAAGCATTCTGCGTACCTGGCATCAGGGAGACCTTGCTACGAGGTGGTTTTCCACAGTGTTTATGCTTTCAAAGCTGTGCATGACAGAAGCGAGCACGGCCGTCGCTGACGGGCGGAGTGGGTCAGAGGACAAGCCTTGGTCACAAAGAAGGTGCCCAAGGCCCCCAGCCAGTTCCCTCTCTGCTGTCGCTAGATGTACGTGAACTGCAAATAGATCTGATGTGGCAAATAAAGCTGAATTGCAAGTAGGTTTGATGAAATAGGTGTCACCCCCCAGGAAACATCAGTGTCTGAGCACAAGGACAAGGTTATTGGAGTGAAATGGCTCCACTCACTGAGATAAGGTGAGGTGACCAAGGAGGAGTTTTGGAGCTTGTGACTCTGTGAGCCAGAGGGGTCTTCTCTGGACCACATCGCTGCCTCATTTCTGTGTGAGAGGTTACAGAGTATCTTTACCTGCCGTACATCTTTTTTTTCTTGGAGATTTCTCCAGCATCATCTTGGAGGCTGATATGGTGGCCTCGGAAAATCAGGGGGCTGGTGGAATGATGGTTCAAGAAGTGTGGGAAGGTTCCCACTGAATCCCAGAGGCATTAGGTCCCCAGGAGGGTCCACTTGGCATTTACTGATTTGAGGAGGGTGTCTATTTAAATCCCTAATACTGTAGCTTTTGTTAAGGGTTGGTTTTTTTTGTTGAGGGTTTTGTTAAGGGTGGTTGGATGCCTTTTGGCCATCACTTTTGAGCCTTCACTTCTTTGAATTAGCTACATTATGAACTCTGAGCAAATGGAGTCACAGAGAAGCTGAGAGATGGACCCACAACAGCCCAGCGAGTTAGTGGCAGAGACCAGCGGAGATTCTTCCTCTTGAACCTCTGGACCAGCCTGGCCGTGCTGGGAACCTGGGACATCATCCTCCTGGTCGGGGCTGAGGCAGTGCCTGGGAGCTGCCTGGAGGAGGATTGGTGCCCGCGGCAGCTCCGCAGGTTGAGGAGCTGGACTGGGGCAGCACAGGTCGCTTCAGGGATGGGGTCTGGCTCTGCCCTTGTGCTGCTGAGAGCGGCGCATTGCGGTGGCGTCAGTGCTGTGAGCTGTGGGACGTGCCTGGTGCAGGGTGACGGTTCCTGTTGCCGTGATAACTTTGCAAAGCATCTTCTTGCGGCCCTTGTCTTTCTTTTCCGTGTTTCTGGCAGCTGCTGGGGAGTGGCTGGGGTTTGCACTGTTTTAAGGGCTCAGCTTGAGTAACATAAATCGTCTGGGTCTTAGGGTTAGGGAAGGGAGACTGCTCTGCCGTTCTCCAAACGGCTTCAGAGACACGGAGGTACCTCTGCTCCTTTCTTCACTTCTTTTTGTTGACCTCTCTTCTGACCTAAAGGCTTAACTCCCACTGTACCCCAAGTGACTTTCTTTTAAGGAGTTTATTTGCACTAAGGTCTGTGAAAACATGCCGAGAATGGTTAAAAGCTTATTAATTAATACTCATTATCTAAAATGGTGAAATTATCAATACTACTCCAACACAGTCCTTCTGATAGGTCTCGGTGTCCACTGTACCTTAAGCTTGAGGTTCTTCTTGCCTCTGCCACATTGCACCTCTGCTACTTTTGCCCCCTGGAAACTCTGACGTGTCTTCAGGCTTCTGAGGATTCAGATGCGTGGCCTGTGGTCTCCAACCCTTCGGTTCCCTAGAAAACCAGAAGAGCCCTGACTCTCGTAAGAAACAGCAGCTCTTTGTGCAGCGGGGGCACATGGCCGCGCCCCTCAGCGCGGCAGCTCCTCTTTATTTTGCCTGGCTCCAACTCGGAGCGGCGCGAACGCGGGAGCTTCCAAGCGCTTGCTGGGCAAACGAGCAGGAGTTGGTCGTGCAGTCTGGCTGGCTCCCGTCCCTCTTGGCGCTCAAATGCGTGTACGCAAACAGAAAGCCAATGTTGACAGCTTTACAGGAGGTGGAGTGGTGGGCAAAGCGCACGCCGAGCGCTTTGCAGCGGAGCCGAATGTATCCTGGACACGTAAAGCTCCCGTGCCCTGAAGGATCAAGGGTTTGGGGGTGAGGGAAGAGCCCCCTAGAAATCCAAGGCGATTTCTGGAAGTCTGCCACTGCTCAGCCTGTTTCTGGGCGTCTGGTTACACATAGTTCAGGGTGTCAACTTGTGTCTGAGCTAGTACATTAAAGGATTTAATTTCTGAGCTGAAATCCATCAGCTGTGTAAAGAAGTCGAAGGGAATGAAAGAGGACTGCCTGATGGCCCCTCTGCCTGTCTGGAGCGGGATCCGTGCACTCCCCAGGCTTCCAGACACAAGACGCAGAGTGGGGGAAAATGTGTAACGGGCTGTTTCTCGAGCCAAGTGAAAAGCAGTTCCTAGAGTAGCTCCTCCTGCCACGCTCAGCATGTATCCCTGGAGAGAAGCCCGGAAGCTGAGGCCAGTGCTGGTTTGAGGAGTGTGTCCAGGTAGTAAATGGACACTCCTCATCCAAAGTCATTAATTTTTCCCTTGTTAAAATCTTTTTTTTAAATCACAGCAGTATATTTCATCTACTAAATTCTCCATTTTGCATGTATGTATATGCAGACATTAAAGCAGCAGGTCTTGTGCCTGCTGTTATTTTGGGATGTGTTTGCTGACTTTTTGGGGGATTTTGTGATGATAGATAAAAGTGCTGTATGTGGAGGTCTCTTAATAGTGCTAAAAAGTGGTTAAACTTCTGTGGTTTAGTCATTTATACATGTTTCTTTCTGTGGTGCTTTAGAGATGACAAATGATGTGTAGCTGCCCTGCTGCAGCACTAACTTAGTAAGTAGGAAGAGAGATTGTCCCCATTCCAAACCGTGGACATCCCAAGCTGTTCAGCATTTCACTTAAGTGCTTGCGTTGACAAATGCGTAACTGCTTACAAAACGTTTTGAGGATGTGAGGTAAAGCGCCGGTACAAACCTGATACACTGATCTCATAGTATTGCGCAGGAAGAAAACGTTGCGCCGATACAATCTCGCTTGTGCAATAAAAGGTGGGTTCCTTTTCAGCCTCCCTTCCAGGGTAACTCCTGCTCTGCCCCAGGCACTTCGCAGCTGCTTGAAAAAAGAAAAGAAGGGAACGTTTCTAATGATGGCGGCTGCCGGATTGCACCAGGACAAGTTTTGCAGTGCCAGTACCCAAGCATTGTCAGTGCTGGAGTTTCTGCGGAGGCACACGTCTGAAGGCTCCTGCAAAGCTTGTGAACTAAAAGCCTGCTCCTCTGCAGAGGAGTTTTCAAGGCTGAGAACCATCAAAGCGGTGATTTGAGTCTGTAATTTCGTAACCAGAAGTCATCCCTCCCCAGCTTCAGCGTCCGAGGAAGACAGAGCGTGGATCCAAACTACCGTGGGCATAGTACGGCAGAAGTGGAAGAAAACCCCCCAAAAAGCAAATAGCGGTTTTTGGAAAGGATGCGTGGTTGTGAGAGCTGTGTCTGGGGAGAAGAAGAGGCGGTGTGTGACTTGGGATACTTTGGGGAGGCCTGGGTTGTCGGATGTCGGAAGGGCAGCACCCAACATCTCCAGCCCTTTCTGCAAAATCCCTTGTGCCCATCTTCTCTCGGCTGCTTTGCTTTCCTGCTTGCAAAGCTGCACATTGTTGTGTTCAGAGGAGAACAGTTACAAAAGAAGAAATGCTTGTTGCTAAGCATGCTCAGATTTGAAATCTGACATAATTTATGTTGCCCCCGTAATATTAGGATACAGTTAGTAAGTGTCCTGCCTGGAGATGTTACATGCCAGTTGTCTCTTGACCTGGGTGTAGCCCAAAAGTAGAAATAAATTGTAGATAAATTTCCAGGACAGTGTAAAGGGACGAGGAAGGCGGGTGTGGAGGATATTTTTTCTCCTCTGTGGTTGCTGTTGGCTTTCTCCCTGAACAGTCCAGGAGATCTGTGAGTTGTCTGAGAAAAGGGAGAGAGCTAGGGAATGGGTGCAGGACATGCTCTGCAAACACAGTGCCTGCGTTTTTGAAGGTGTGTGCTTTGCCATGGGTAATTTGCTCCTTTATTGTCTGCAGAATAACAGCAGTGACAGCATTGACTTTCTCTAATGAACAGCTGCTCGGTGCTAGAATCTGTTCCTGGAGGAAGCTCGCAGGGATGAATAAGGTTTCATGCTCCTCCTCCGGAGAGGGTGAGAAAGTTCGCAGACCAGAAGATTGTTGCTTGATTGTTGGCTATCTCCGAATCTTGAACTGCTGACAGCTGGGAGCTGAACGTGTCACCATGCGAGTCACGTTTAACCTTCGAGCGCTTTCGCCGAGGCAGGGTGTGTGCGGAGTCGGGAGAGAGGTGTTAGTTCCCGTCCAAGAAGTCATCCCCTTGTCACCATCAGAAATTGGCTGAACAGAAAACACTTTCCTCCCATCGCGCTGCCTGAATTCTTCGCTGATGCTCTGCACTAACAAGAGCAGGGAGGCGGCAGAGGGTAGCCTGTGAATTATGGATGTGTTAGAGGCAGAGCCAAGTTGTAAACTCCTGGAGTTTTTATGTTCTAACTCAAGTTATAACTTCAAATAAACATTTTGAGTTTTGTCCCAAGCAGCTGCCCGTGGTGCCTCCCTTCACAACCTCGCTCGTGGTTCCCCTTTGCTTTGAAACGATACGCGTGGGACTTCTGGAGGCTGGGCAGCCTGCGTGCTGAGATCTGCCTGGCATGCTCGCTTGCTGCCCCAAGGTCCCTGTGCTCCTCTCCCCACCTCTTTTTGGTTTTATACTACACTTGGTCATAATGCATTTGCTGTGTTTCCTCTGTGCCTGCCCATCACCTGGCCCTGGAACCTGCTTCTGGGCGCTGGGAAATGCCCATGAGAGCAATGGTACAAAGAAGCAGAGCATCCAAATTTGACCTAACTTTTCCTGTCTCGGGATGGGAAAAAGGAAAACCAAAAAAGGGCAAAAAGTCCACAAAGGCCGTCAGCGACAGTGAGTTTTGATATGAACCCACAGGCTGTGCCTTGGGCTGTGCAAAGCTTTTTGCCTGCAGCAGCTTTACTGCTTGGAGCAGCAAAACAAAGCTTGGTGGGGGGAAGAAATCTCACAGATGAAGGTTTAAATAGCAGCACTGTGAAAGCTTTGAGTCCCCCAGAAGGGCCAGCCCAGCACAGGTGCGTTCAGTGACCTGTTTTGTTCAGGCAGTGAGAGATACCTGGGAAACTGCAGCTCTTTCTTCCTTGCTTCTAACAATAATCCCTCTTGACCTGAAATTGTCTTAACAGCAGCAGAGACAAAAAAAAAAAAACACAACACAAAACTAATGGTGGTTTTACTCTTTGATGTTTGTTGGAATCCCCTGCGTGAAGGTTTTCCTGGTTAGCTTAGTCCTGCTCTTGGGAGCTCCTGAAGCTGAATAAAATCTAGTTTGTAGCAGTTAACCTGCGATCCATCCTGTCCACTCAGCCTATTGAGAGACTGAGTGAAAAGGTACTCTGAAGAGACCTCAATTTAAAGAGGAGCTTGCCTTGTCGGCTTGCTCTGCCAGCCCCACAGTGAAATGCAAAGCTGGAGAGAAACGTGTGTGTGTGTGCAGGTGACGTATGGGGCAGTCACCCATGCACGCACCCAGGAATGCACTGGGAAAGCAAGCAGAGCTGTTTGATTTTTTGGTATAATTTCAATTTAATCAGCAACAAACAGACATGGAGGTTGGGCTAATAGTTTTTCAAGGCTGAAACCGGAGTTCTGGCTGAGTGAGAAGGAAGCAGAAGTGGATGTTTGAGCTAGAGATTCCCGTGGCTGTTAGTTCTCTTCATTGTCAGAGAGTGTTGAGTTTGACAGTCAGGAAACCTTGATACCAGCTCTCTTTCCACCTTCAGCAGAGTAAGTATGGAACTGATGAGTAGTTAGTTGTCAGCCCTTTTGGGTCACCAGGCCTGGTTTCTGCTGAGCG
>NW_009695204.1:32848-37957 GCF_000703405.1 Apaloderma vittatum | reverse complement strand
GACCGTCACACGGCTTCTTGCTCTTCCCCTTCCAGAGGGTGCGGGATGGGCAGCACCAGAGGGAAGGGAGATTCCAGAGCGGGGCTGATGGCTCCTGGGGGCAGGGTTTGTGCAGCTCGTAAAATCCCTCTCGTGATGACTGGCAGCACTACGAGGCAGCTGTCCAGGGACCAAGTGATGTGGGACAAGTGCCTTCACATGGAATTTCTATAAGCTGTGAGGTGCCTTTGCCAGCCGGCACCCGGGGCTGTGCACCTGAACGCAACGGATGGGTGTTTAGGTCAGGTTTGTGGAGCTTGCTCACTTCTTCTGCCCTAAGCTTGGTGGAGAAGGCTGCCTGGAAATCTGGCAGGGAATATATTGCCATCACTCTGGTGTTATTTTTTTTTTTGCTCTAGATTTATTTTTTTCCCCAGCGCTGCAGAAAAGGACGGCTTTATGCACACAGACGTGTTTCAGCCGGGCCCTCCCCAGCAGATATGCCGGCAGCCAGTGGTGTCAGGTAAAGAACCTCACTCTGTAGTAGGCTGGAATATACTCCTGCTCCCAGGATCTGCTGCCCTGCTCGTTTTCATCAAAATCTGCCATGGCCCCACAATACCTAACAGGTCTCCAGGATGGGCAGATGGGGCTTGCTGAGCTCTGTGAGCAGGGAGTGGGGTCAGAGCCTGCAGTCTGTGGCTGCTGTAAAAGGCTTTTCCTTTGCTTCTGTGCTTTCTCGTGTGTTTCTTTCCAAATCCTGACTGGAAAGCTCCTTTTCCTTGTTCTTTTTCTAACGTTGCCTCATCCCTCTCTGCCATATGGTTTAGAGAAAGGGTTGCATTAGCAATGTGCTGAGCAGCCTCATCCATCCACCAGGTCTTGCTGGAGTTCTTGCACTCAGCTGTTTTGTAGGACTAATGATGGCGTGTGGATTTTAGTGCTTTGTTGAACTGGAGCTGGAGTTAAGAGAAAGCTGCTATTCCAAAGAGCCTTGCGTTTCTCTGATCCTTCAGGTTACGTGCCTGTCGTGGAATCTCTCATGCTTGTTTTTGCATTAAGCCTGTTTTCTGTGTCTGTAGTTCTCAAGCTCAGCTTTGACGCCGCAGTTAAGAGTGGCCAGGACTTTGATCTGTTTGTCAATGAGGCTTCCAAATCCAGAGTCTGACGTGGTTTCTTGTTGTCCCTCTTCTGTCCCCCAAGTTGTCCTGCTGCAGCTGGATGCGATAGCTGTGAGGCTGAAAGTGTCTGCAGGCACGAAGGATGGGAACAGCTCCTGTATGTGAACAGAGCAAAGCTGTGGCCAGCCCAGACCGTGCTGTGAGCCCAAAAGGAGATTGTATGTGCCTGCGCACACCGGCTCCTCTGTGTCACGTACTTATTCCACAGGGAGGAGGGTGGCTGGCTTGCCTTTTCCTTCGTGCCCCATGACAGCTCTTATTGCTGGCGTTTATCCAGGGCTCGGTTGTGTTTTAGTGTGGTCCAGCCGTTGCCCCAGGTAGGGGACCACGGGTGCTCTTCGGTCTCTGCTTCCATCTGCTGGACAAGCACTGGCGCCTGCTCTCTCCCATTTGCCTTCAGTGCCTTGGGGATTTTTAGTAGCTCCTTCCATAACACTACAGATGGAAATCCCTTTCAGGCGTGTATAGACTGCAAGATTTCCGTGTTGAACCAACTCTCTTTGGCAAGACGTCTGCAGTAGAGTAGGTGGCAACGGGCCTGGAGATGGGCTGAGCGCGACGCGTTGGGTACAGCGATGTGTAGCTCCTGCCGTGCCGGGGCCAAAGCTGCTCTGGGTTATATTCACAAGAAAGTTCAGTATGAGTGAGTGTTGCTTGGATGCCCCATAAAAGGCGAGTGTGTGTCACCCCAGAGGTCCAGCAGTTGCTAGAGGAAAGTGTGTAAAAAACCTGCGTGAGGAGAACATGGAGCTTTCCGTGGACATCTCCCTCAGCATCTGACAGTCATGGGTGTGGGAACATCCTGGCCGTGGGAATGCAGCGAGACCTTCATGTTCAACAGTAAATGTGTCCATCGTGAGTTTGTCTGAACCTCTTGGTTTTGAATTCTGTAGCGTCTTGAGACTGTGAGTTTAACTGCATGCTGTGCAAAAAGCTCTTGCTTTTATTTGTTCGAGACCTGCCACCAACTTTCTCTGCTAGATCATGGGAGCACCTGGAGCAGGCCTGAGAATTGCTTGTGCTACGTGACTCCTTTGCAGTTATTTCTCCCTTCATGAGGTCAACAACAAAAGTGTCCCTCGCAGTTAGATGTGTTTGGGAGAGCTGGAAGAACAGGCTTGCTACTGTGGAGGGTCATGAACGGTCTGGTCTGCTCAAGAGCACACCGGTTGTTTTCATCTGACAACAGAAATTTGGCTGCTGCAAAGGCATTTCCTTAACCTTCCCTTAACCTCCGCTCAGCAGTGGGCAGACACAGGCAGAAGGTTCGTTTTAAGCAAAACATCCCCATCCCGTTCTCTAGACATCGAGCAGCAGCCTCCAGATCCTCTGGTAAGCATTGCTTGATTTACGTTTTGGCTGGTTTATCTGTGCACGTGTAAGTAAGTGACGCTCTCTCCTCTGGACGCATAATGGCTGATTTAGGCTTTGTGTCACATGAAGGCCTGGGCAGAGGCTTGTCCTCTCTGTGCTGCGGTTTGCAGTGCAGTGGCTGGATATAGAATTTCTTTAACCAAGTTACCAGATTTTTCTGAGCTGTTACACCCTTCCGAAAGGGTGTGTTGTGTGGTTGTTGCTCTGCTTGAGCATCGTGGTGTCTTGTTTCATCTAACTAACAAATATCCATTTAGCAACAGCTGATGAAGGTGCTGCGTTGAAACTCTCATTTCTTTTCTGTGTGCAAATCCATTTATTATTTGTACTAGGACCAGCGTGATTAGAGTAAATCTGTACCCCTTTCTTCTTCATTTTTTTTTTTTTCCCTGGCAAAAATACTGTAGTCATGTAAAAGCAAGACCCGCTTTTCATCCTCCAACTGGACGTGAGACGTTAACACGTGTGAGACTACCCGGGGAGCTCTACGATGCGTTTATCTTTGCAATTTGAAAGGACAGACTTTTCTTTTTATTTCTGGCATTAGATTCCCAGCCAGCAGGAGGAGATGTCACCATCATCGCCGCGCCGGAGAACACCACGGTGGTGGCCGGGGAAAGCGTGGTGATGGAGTGCATGGCGGCTGGCGATCCCACCCCCTTCGTCTCCTGGATACGACAGGGTGAGGAAGAGAGACAGAATTAAGCTTCTGTTGTCAAGAGGAACCTGTGGATACTTTTTTTAAAAAATCTATTCAAAAGTGGAAAAAATCTATGGGGCAGGAAGGGCCCTTGTTTTGTCGGTACCTCATGACGCAGGTGGTGTCGCAGTGTAGGGTGTCCTTGCTGAACTAGAGTTACTAATTAAATCTAGAAGGTTACAAAGCACGCGGTACACTTTATCGTTGTTTGACCTATGAAATATATGCCTGGATGCCTTTTGATCTAGATTAGTCATCTTCACTGTATGAGCTTGAGCAGTGAAGGCAACGACGTGAGGTCAGGTCTGTGCCGCTCCTCCGGGGATTCCCTGAGACCTGCCATTGCACTGGAGAAATAACTTTTATTATCTTGCAGGATTATAAAACATGATAAGATTTGTTAATCGTTAGAGTGGCTGGGCATGTCACTGGGAGATTTTTATTAAAAAAAAAAATCTTACTGTGGTCAGACTGGTAATGGAAAAATTGAGAAGACGTTTAGGTCTTGTCGGAGGTGTACAAGGACTGGCATACCTTACCCAGGGCTGACAGCCTAAGTCATGGGTATGGTGCTCATGTCACTTCACCCAGTACCACGTCCATGAGATGTGTTTCAGAGGCTCTGACTGAAGTTGTTCTCAGCTTAGGAGTTGATTTTCCCCTAGAAAAAGCTCTCAGTAATTTTCATAAATCCAGGTCACGATTTAAGACTCCTCTCCCCTGTAACCATTTATTGTGGTTGGTCTGCAGCCCAGACTTGTCCACAGGCAGTAATTTTAGCGTAGATAAATATTTCCTCTTCCCCACGAAAAAAGGAGCACAAAAATCTCGAGGATACAACTTTGGAGATCAGATCAGCGAGGATTAGATGTTCTGGCAGGACTATTTCTGGTTTATCCTGTGCACTTCCCATTTACAAATACTCAGCTTGCCCATGCTAGATCACTTACTCCTTGCTTTACTGAAAGCCACTGATGCCCATAGAAGAGTAGATATTGAGTTAATTATCACCGTGGAAGTTTTTTGGATGGGGGCAAAGGAGGGGGAAACGGGGAAAGGTTGGTGAAACACTGCCTCGCATGCTTTGTTTTAAAGTATTTGCTTGGTCCCCCTCTGCTTCTCAGTGTGGGCTCTTCAGTTAGAAAAGATGGATTAACAGTGCTAGC
Organism: Apaloderma vittatum; assembly: GCF_000703405.1. Taxonomy (NCBI): domain Eukaryota; kingdom Metazoa; phylum Chordata; class Aves; order Trogoniformes; family Trogonidae; genus Apaloderma; species Apaloderma vittatum. The sequence continues at coordinate 33,557 of NW_009695204.1, read as the reverse complement.
AGTTCTGCGTGACAGGCGCGTGTTTCTTCCCAAGACTTCGTTAAGGAGCAGGCTGGGCTACTGGACAATTAGTCATGTAGGTAACACGGGGGATTGTACCTCCAGGTCGCCAGTTTGCCTTTCGCCAGCCTTGGTTGTGTCAGCTAATTGCTACCATCTGGAGTCACATTTTCAAACTGCTCCGGCGCAAATGGAGTGTGCGGGTTTTCTCCTCCTCTGAGCGGGCAGCCACTGAGCTGTGAGGCCATCTAAAGAGCCCCGATAGAGGTGGAGGGGGCAGAGGATCTGATCTCGGCTGCATTCCCTGCTGATGCTGCTAAGTAGGTGCAGCTGCTCACAGTGGAGGTGGAGAGAGCTACTTCTGTCCCCAGATACAGCCTCCGCTGAGTCTGTGAAAGGCAGGCCAGCGCTGAGTTTTTGCTGCCCGAAAGCTGTCTGTGCTTCTGCAGGTGGAGAGGGACAAGCTCTGGTGTTGCCAGACTGCTTGCCCATACTGTGCTTCCCGATACTCTTTGCTTTGCTCCCACACACCTATTTGGAGGTAGCAGTGCCATGATCCCCATGTCTCTCGGTGCTGAAACTAAGCAGGGCCCAGCGCTAGCCTGCTGCCTTGTCTGTGACGTGCTGAGGAGCCATGGGCTGTTGAAGTTGGATGAGGGCAGCTCAGCTTCTGGCCAGGGAGCTGGAACCACACTTTTCCTCCTTTCCT
>NW_009695204.1:22293-32835 GCF_000703405.1 Apaloderma vittatum | reverse complement strand
GAGTGGGGAGAGGGCAGCTCGTGGCCCGTGTCTCTGACCCAAGCACCAGAGCCCCAGGGAGAACCAGGTGTCTTCCTCATACCTTGCACATCAGGAGCCAAGCTGGAGGCTCGAATCAGAAAGTTTGGCAAATTTGGGTTCATTCCCAGGAGCCAGAGGAGGGAAGAAGCCCTGAGTTGTCAGGGGCTCAGCACTCTTTCTGGCATTTGCATTAGCGAGTGAGGGGAGGAGCCATGTGTGTTCTTTGTTCGTGGAGGTCAGCAGGCAGGTCCAGCAGCTTTTCCAAACTGTGTGTTAACATAGCTGTGCCTTGAATGGGCTGTTCCTATGGGGGGGTCTCGTTGCAGGCACACCCTGGGCACCAGAGACTGTTCTGATCCAAACCAGAACTTTTTTTGGTTATTACAGGCTAAACTAAACCTTCGGCCAACGTTAACTTGGGCTGGCTGGTGCTCGGTCAAGCACTGAGGAGGGGCCCAGGAGGAATCCTCCTCTGGGCTGGTCTTTGGGATTTGGGGGTCTCTCTACTCCTCAGCTGCTATCCTGGCTCTAGTAGACAGGTTATTTACAAGCCCTTGTAAAGGGCAGCTTGGGGCTCTTTCCCACATTTATGCACGTTTCTTCCTGCAGATGGAAAGCCTGTTTCCACAGATGTGATTGTGCTGGGCCGCACAAATCTCCTCATTCCTTCCAGCCAGCCCCATCACTCAGGGGTGTACGTCTGCCGGGCTAACAAACCCCAGACCAGGCAGTTTGTAACAGCCGCAGCTGAGCTCCGGGTCCTTGGTGAGTAGAGAGCAGGATAACTGCTCCAGGTAGCTGTAGATTACCTGGACCAACATCCAGGAGCTCTTTGAAAAGTTGAATGTGTCGCCTATGCTGGATGGGAAGGGACCCAGGTTAGAGCCAGGAGGCCTTGGCTTGGGATAGGTCTCAGTGGGAGAGTCACTTCTTTAATTTGTGGTTTAGTTCCTTGTATTTACTGAACCATCTTATGCCTTATTCTGGTTCTCCAGGGTTCCCCCGTGGAAATCTGTTTCACCAATTAACTTCCAGTATCATGGAAGCCAGCAGGGAGAACAGCCTAGGATCAGGGAACGCAACACATGATTGATACAGAATTTATTTTTCCTTTTGGACAGAGTCTAAATTAAGCCTCTAGAGTCTGCCTGGCAAATCCTATCTTGTAAGCAAAGCTGCTACTGAATAAAACATAGCACCGAGTGGGGAGGAGAAGGGATTTGCTTTGCTATTTTTTCCTCCTCCTTCCCGCATTAATTTGTCCTCTCTCCTCCCAGCTGCGCCCAGCATCTCCCAGGCTCCCGAAACCATCTCTCGCACTCGAGCCAGCACGGCCCGCTTTGTGTGCAAGGCGGAGGGCGAGCCAGCCCCCACTGTCCACTGGCTGAAGAACGGCAAAGCCATCCTCTCCAACGGGCGGGTGAAGGTGCAGAGCAGCGGGAGCCTCGTGATCAATCAGATCGGGTTGGAGGATGCTGGCTACTATCAGTGTGTGGCCGAGAACAGCTTGGGCATGGCTTGTGCCACCGCCAAGCTCTCGGTGATTGTGCGGGAGGGTTTGCCCAGCGCTCCCAAGAAGGTGTCGGCCGTGTCCCTCTCCAGCACCACCGTCCTCGTGTCCTGGGAGCGGCCAGAGCACAACAGTGAGCAGATCATTGGCTTCTCCCTGCATTACCAACGAGCTGTGGGTACGTGTTGCCTGCCTGCATGGCACCGTTGCCCTGCAGGTGCAAAACATGAGGCACAGGTTGACTTTCTTTCCCAGCTAGTGACAAGTGGGAGACAATTCCAGTTAGTTTAGCCCTTTTCATTGCTGGTAAAGGAATTTTCTCTTGGAGTCAGCATCAGCCTGTGACAGTGCTTGAGGTTTAGGTGACATACACTCACTTGTTGACCTGCAGTAGCGTCTCCACGTAGCTGAGTGGTCTGGATTCTAGTGGGACCAGGCACTTCTGAAAATTGGTTTCAATTCTTTACTGTTTACTCCAACACACTGATGTTTTTTATGTAAAGGGTATGATTATTAATGGAGATGTTAAACAGCTACGTTGTGCACAGGGGTAATCGCTGAATTATTCACACGCTGTATCTGAGGTGAGGCACTCGAGTCTCTCGGGACCTGCCTTCCCAAACAGCCAGCAAGCTCTTGCTGAGCTATTGTCAGAGCTCCTCTGAAAATAAAGCTGGTAGCTTCAGCTGCCCTTGCATGGATTAAGGAGCTAGAGTCAAAATGGAGATGTTTGGCATTGAACGTTTCTGCCAAAGAACTCACGTGAGAGATGGGTTTTGTGCAGGTGCTGGGGAAATTGGAGAAGACGTAGTGATTTTTAAAGTGGATTTACACTATGGACCTTGTGAGTTAAGTGACTTTTCAAGGAGTGTCTTGGCAGTTCACTGACCTGCTGATCAGTGTTTTCCTTGGCTCTAGGAACAGATAACGTGGAATACCAGTTTGCTGTTAATAATGATACCACTGAGCTGCAAGTCAAGGACCTAGAACCCAATACCAACTATGTCTTCTATGTGGTCGCGTATTCTCAGCTCGGAGCCAGCCGGACATCCTCTTCCATCATTGTTCAGACCCTGGAGGATGGTGCGTTGAATCACATGGGTACTGCTGCCTAAAAAATGCTCTTGGCCTATTTCATGATGAGCACAGAATATGCTGTGGAGAATAGGATCAGCTCCTAGAAACTTAAACCTACTTGCTGCTCCTCCAGGTTCTTGTTAGAAGCCCTTTTAAAAAACAAACAAACCAACCAAAACCAAAGCACCCTGGTCTGATCGTTAGCTTGGGTGATGAAGAGTGTGAAAATGACCTAGCTGACGCCAGGAACCCTGCGGGAACTACAGTCGACTCCTCTGGGCTTTCACCTAGCTATTGTGATATTGCTCCAAACCTGACTCTGGGCCAGACTTGATTTCTGCTCAGAAGAAAGAGATCTATTGCAATTTGTAGAGGTTGGAGCTGCCTTGAGTTTGGGTCCTTTAAGTAGCTTGTGTTGATTTTATCATTTATCATGTTGCGTTTTGCAAGCGGTAAAGGCAGAGTGCCAGAAGGACAGCTGCCCAGCAGGGGAGGACATGCACAGCTTTCAAGACAGAGGCAAGAAGCGATGGTTTTGGCAGACCTTGTGTAAACCCCTGCTATGCTGCGGGCTGCGTTATCTGCTTTTAATACATAGTGGTCCCATGTGTATGTGTCTGAAGCCTGAAAAGCTTGAGTTGAAAGCCTGAAAAGCTGAGCTGAAGGCCTGAAAAGCTGAGTCGAAAGCCTGAAAGCTGCCTGCAGCACAGAGCAGTGATTCTCCAGGGATCAGGGATTCCCAGACTGAAGTCTGGATCTTTGATTCGTATCCTTTGGTGAATCCGCAGTACAGTGTGAGCTGATGAGCTGGTCTGTGCAGCGAGCACGAGGTCCCTAGGGAGCAGTGTGGTGTGGCCAGCAGGCTCCTATCAGCCTGTTCAAGCTGAGCAGCCCACCATCTGCCCCCCCCAGACACCCCACCGCTGCTCGGAGCTGTTGAAGAGCTGTGGGTTATTGGTTCCCCCCAGGACAGACAGTGTTGTACCAGAGTTTGTGGAAGGGCCACGACCAGGCAGTGGCCACCAGCCAACTGGGAGAGCTGGCAGAGATGTGTCGAGGTCTGGTCCCGGTTTTTACTGACTTCTCTTTTTCCCATCTACCCAGTTCCTAGTGCTGCCCCACAGCTGTCCCTGTCGAGCATGACTCCGAGTGACATCCGTGTGACGTGGCTGCCTCCCCCTCCAGAGCTGAGTAATGGCAAGATAACAAAGTACAAGATCGACTACTGCACCCTCAAGGAAGGTGAAGGAAACACCACGTGGGGGGAGGTTGTATCTTCTGCTCCAAGCAGTGTGTAACAGCGTGTTGTGTTGCGGGGAGGAGACGAAGGCTGAAAACAGAGGGACCCCTTTTCACCCGAAGGAGGAGAGCAGCTCTCTCTGAGCCTGGCTCTGCTCTTCGTGGTCACAGCTGTGCTGGTGCTACTTCTGGCTCTGTGTGATTTAGGGGAAGAGCTTGATGCTGGTTGGGGAAGAAGGATAAATGCATTTGATTCCTTTAAAATGGAGCCCACTCAAAGTGGTTCTTGTATCCTGGCCAGGCTGTGTTGTTTTATTGCTCAGTTTTATCCAGTTGTATTTATATTATCAGACACTCTAAGCCTTCAGCAGGGATGGTAACGTTTACCTATGCTGGATGCAGCTGTTCCAGTTCCATGTGTGCTTGCTTTGCAAATCCTTCTGGGTATTTGCTCTTAAAACCGTCAAAGCTCTGCACCTTCTCAGTTCTCAGGGTCATGATTCTTACTAAGAGAAGAATGGGGAGCGTGATGAAGTGCTGGTCCTGTTCCCATGTGTTTGATCTGGATTAGTAGTCTGTGCTGTGACTCCTGACTCTTGGTTTTTTGCCCTGAGCCTGCATGTGGCTCTTTGGCATCATAAAACCTTGGAAACGTTTGCAGTCTGGGGATCATGCTCAGCAGTACACCCTTACATAGCAGGGACAGCGCTCCCAGCTGACTTTACATGAGGTGAAGCTGAAAAGCCAGATCTCTGCTGTCACCGAACAGGCAGTATGAATCTTCAGCAAGACCCGATAGTTGTTAAAGTGAAAATCCCAGGCCATTCTCAGCTGAGATTTCCTGTTATCTCCCTCACGAACTTGGGTGGGCTGAAGAGGGAGTGATAAAACCTTGGTCTGGTGTGGGTGAAGGTGTGAATTTTGCAGAAAGCGGGATTGCTGGACATCTCTGGTTCAAATTAAGGTGAGGATTTAAATGCAGCAATGAGAAGTGCTGGAACATGCCACCAGCTGGCATTGACTGTGCTCCTGTTCTGCCATCACGTCAGCAGCAGCAGCAAGGTTTCTGACAGCTCCCCTCTAGGCAGGCTCAGCGGTGCTGAAGGCAACGAGCGGTTCTAAATGTGATGAAGAGGGTTGTCAGTCAGGATATCAGCTCAGCCTGGTCTTTAGTTCTAGTTTTTCCTGGTGGCGTGTGATTGCACTGGGCAAAGCCAAGCCATCCCAGGGTTGCAGACCGTGGCGGGGTAGCTGGGCTTTGTGGCTGCTCGGCTGCATTTCCCTTTGACTGGGGAAAACGGTATTTTCATTGGTGTCGCCTTGGTTCCAGCAGATCAGGTTACCTCCATTGAAGTGGGTGGAAACGAAACACAAATCACTCTCTACTCACTCCATCCCAACAAAGTTTACAAAGTTCGCATCGCGGCCAGCACCAGCATGGGCTACGGGGCCCCTTCGGAGTGGACCCAGCATCGGACTCCTGACAGAGACAACCTGACGCATGGTAGGAGGCTGGGCAATGCCTGGGAGTCGGGGCAGAGTGTGCAGGAGGCTGGGGAGCTTGAGGCATAATCAGAAATTTAATTAAGGAATTACATCTTGGTTTTGGTTAGACCCAAGTACCCACCTTTATCTTTCTGTTAAGCAGCCCCTTTACGTTCTGCTGCTGGCCTGGGTCTTTCCTCCCATCAACATGCAGCTGTGAAAGTTCTTTAAAAAGAAGGAAAGAAACAAACAAAAACCCCAAACCCCAATGTTAGGACATTTGGGAGTGGATGGACAATTCTGCAAAACAGAGCTGAGCCCAAGCCAGACTTCAGCAGGGGTTAAAGATGGTGGCATCTCAGAATACATGGAGAAACTCCCACGGTGGCCTTGTGATGTTGTTTTTTTCCTGTATCACCCAGGTGGAAAAGCCAGCAGTAGAGCATAACTGTACCACTGTCAGACAGAGGAGACACCCCACTCACAGGACAGCCCTTTGTCACACCCTTCTCTTGCTACCCAGGACAGGGAGAGGATTCAGTGGAGCAGAGAAATGGAAAACAGATGACTGAATGTTTTTCTCTTGTCCTCTTCTTCTTCTAGTTCCATTTGCCCCGACAGAATTAAAAGTCCGAGCGAAGATGGAGTCTCTCCTGATTACGTGGCAGCCCCCAGCCAACCATGCCCAGATATCTGGCTACAAGCTCTACTACCGAGAAGTGGGCCCCGAGGAGTCCAGCGATGAAAGCCCTTTGGATGGAGCTGAAGATGAGAGCTGGGATGTGGGACCCATAAAACTGAAGAAGAAAGTGAAGCAGTACGAGCTGACTCGACTAGGTTAGCTGCTTTACATGTTCCTAGCAGTTGATGTGGAAACCCTGGGTCTGTCTCTCGCACTTTGTAGCCCTTTCAGGATGCTGCCAAGAGGCTCGGTTGCCTGCTTGGCTGCAGATACGTGGCACCAGGACTGCTGGAGCTTTTTTAAAAACATCCAGAATCATTTCTGGAGTGGGGCTCTTAGGGCTTCTTCTAAACAGAATTTAAAACACAGCGTAGCAGGGATTGTATTTTTAACCAAGGGCTACTGATATACTTAGTATATGCTAATGAGTGGATCTGAATCAGTTTGCGGTTTTTATTCTGTAACTGTAAGGAGTACCTAGATTAAAATCTCCAGTCAGGACAATGATCTCTCCTTCCCTGTCTTTCTAAGAAGCTCCATGATTGCATGCTATTTGAAATCTCTCTGTATGAAAATGCAGAGACGGGTGAATTGATAGCATGCTAATCTTGGGTCAGTATTCTCCACCACCTCCCTCTAAGGGAAAAGGAGTGGAAGAGTGAGTGTCCGTGGCTGGAGAACAAGTCTGCACCACAGCCAGTTCTGCCCACCTGGCTCCCTACGTTGGGCATTTCCCACAGGGAGTTGCGTTTCTGACATCTGCTTGTACTAATTAGTTGATTTGCCCATTGATGCAGGATGGAGAGAGAGAAGAGAGTTACGGCAGATGCATCCTTGAAACAGGATTCTGCTTCTTAGAGTTCTTCCATCCCCCCACTTCGTGCTTCATCCCTGTTCCTGCCCAGCGAGCTGGGGCTGGAGGGCGAGTGTTCCTTGAGCTGGTTCATCTTACACGTCTCCCCTCTGTGTAGTGCACGGTGTAAAGGTCACGCTGCAGCACCTGGAAAGACAGTTTGTGTCGTCGCTGAGTTGGTTTCTTGCTCTGCCGCAGCCATCTTGCCGCTGAGAGAGTGTTAACAGTTAAGGAGTTTCGCTGAACTTAGGTCTGTAATTATTGTGGCGAGGAAACCACATGTGAACATCATCACGCGCTGCTCGAACCGCTGGCAAGTCAGCGAGCGGAGGGACCCGGGAGTGGGCTGAATTGGTTCCAAATGCTCTGGCATGATGATGCTGAGAAGGCTGCTTGTTCTTTGGTAATTGCTTCCTTAAATTTGGGCATCCGTCAAGGCCTAATGGTTTCCTTGTGATTTGGTGGTTGGGCATCGGCTATCGTTGTGTCAGGAAGAGAGTCTCGGGTTTCTGCGAGCCGTGGTCCTTCTCTTTTCTCCCCCTTGCACTGCTGAATGACGTGCTCCTGCACGCGTACAGTAAAGGAAGGGGTCGGGAATCTGGCAGGATGTCTGGACATGGAACAAGGAGGAGGAGCGGTTGAGATTCAGAAGGGCTTGGTTTTATGGTGAGGAGCTACCCTGTGCAGGTTCTTACATCTGCACGAGGGGTCTTGTAAGCAGAGTGAGAGGCAGTCTGGGAAGAGGTTGGCAGCCCTAACGTGATCAGTGCTGCTGCACGTTGGCTGATGGGGAATCATCTGGGGGAAATTCCCAGCTCATGGATCTCTGCCTGGGAAGGAGAAAGCTCTCCTAAGATCCCTCTGTAAGAACAAAGTACCTGACACTGTCTCTTGGGAGTCTTCCCTGGTGTCAGGGTGAGGGGGCTGCGTGTAGTACAGTGCTGTCTGTTGGGAGAGGGAGATTTGCCCAGGCTGGCCCATGTGAGCTGGGCTCTTGAAGAGGTGTCACAGCTGAAATTACAAGTTGGGTAAAGAGCTTAGAGAGAAAAGAATGTTCTTTGTTTACGCAGAATAGAATATTTCGGTTGGAATGGACCTACTGCCTGACCACTTCAAGGGTGACCAAAAATTAAAGCAAATTCTTAAGAACGTTGTCCAAATGCCTCGTGAAAGCTGACAGACATGTCAACCACCTCTCTGGGAAGCCCGTGCCAGTGTTTGAAATGGTGTCAGGAAATCCCAGGGTTAGGAATCCAGGGCAGTAGCTCAGACGTGGCTACGTGCCACCTCAGTGCAAGCAAAGTGCAGCCTCCCCGTTGGAGGCTACAGACGGCTCCAAGAGCCACGAAATGTCCGTGAATCCACCCCTCGGTAGCGTTACTGAAGCCAATGCTCTACCCCTTGTCTTGTCTTGGTTTGGGTGTGGCCTGAGAGACAGAACTCCTGCCCTGCTGCTTGTTCCTGCATAGCTCGGTTTCGATCTCCTTGTTTTCCTTGTTTTTTCTCCAGGAGCGCAGCAGGGCAAAGGGGAAGGTATTTTGTGGGGAGAGGGCTCCTTCCGAGGCATGCCTCAGGCAGGGCTGGCGGGGGGTGCAGGATTTGGGCAGAGCTTCTGGAGCACAGTTACTCTTTATTTGCAGCGATAGCGCAACTGTTACACCAGCAAAGAGCCTGCCCACATTTCCCTCCCCTAGTTTCCTGTGACATGAGGCTTTCTTTTAGGCTACAGTAAGGTGCCTTGTGCTGGTCTGGTGCAAGATTCTTGTTTTGTCTTCTCTTACACTGGCTGGACCTGCTACTGAAGTGGAGCCAACTTTGTCCACCACCTCTTCTCTATCCTGCCGACTTCCCCATCTTTTGCCTTCCCCCCAACATCTGGCTTCTTGATTTTGCCCTCAGTGATGACTCAGCTCTCTCCATTTGTGCTCTCTGAAATAAGAGAAGACTTTTCTCCCATGCTTGCGCTAACCTCTGGAGCAAACCACATCTGCTTCGAGTGATACCGCTAATGACATGCCTTGTGTCTTGTCTGGGAGCCACGCGCTGAAATCCTGTGAGGGAGGTGGGCAGCTGTTCAAAGGCACGTGAGAAACAGCAATTTCGTGAGCCCACAAAATCAAAAGGAAGCTGTCCTGAATCACCAGGAGGGCTTTTCCCTAAGAAATTCTCCTTGATTTCCATCTACATTCTAGCAGTTAGTCTTTCTAATGGTGTGCAACTACCAGGGCCATGATTTACATGAAAAATAAGCGGTAAGGATCTGATCCTGTCTTCCATATTGCATTCCTCTGGGAGTGACTCCCTGGAAATCAGGGTATTTTCCCACTTAGAGGAATGTACGGCATATGGCATCCAGCCAGTTAGAACACCTTGAAAAACTGAACGGAACAACACATTTAGCATATTGGATATATTACACAGTCATCTAGATTAGTGATCTGAAATGATCTGGACTAGATTATTCTGCTTATATTTAACGTATGATGGAATGCAGTGACATACATCTGTTTTCATGCAGCCTGCTAGCTTCTTGACAGCTTGATAGAGCTTTATGTCTGTGTGTTCTAAGAGCTTGAACATCTGGGCCTGTGAATAGCAATTGAAGCCAAACCTCTTTAACTGGGAAACCCAAAACACCCCAGTTTTCAGAATGTGAATTGCTTGATCTTGTAGTAGAGCTCCTCTGGCTTCATGTGTAAGTGGCTGCTGGATTGATACTACATGAAGATGGAGGACTTCCCTTTCCCTTTCCCTTTCCCTTTCGCTTTCCCTTTCCCTTTCCCTTTCCCTTTCCCTTTCCCTTTCCCTTTCCCTTTCCCTTTCCCTCATCCCATCTGAGCTCTTGCTCGTTGTTTTGGATCACATCATCCACGATGAGCTCGTGTCCCAAGAAAGCCGAGTAGCCGAATGCTCGGCCAGGAGGCGCAGTGCGTGTGTGTGTGCCGGCGAGAGACGGGCTGTGGGTTTCTTTGTTCCACCAAGCCCGTGGCCGCAGCCGTTTGGAAGTCGAGTGCCCTTTGGTCTCATCTCCCTTGTGCGGCTTTGAAACATTTGCCTGTGGCTGGAGAGCCTGGAAATGCTGATCAGGCTGCCTCGGCAGCAGACAAAACTCTGTTTGCTTTTGGGATTCTTTCGGGCAGAAAAATGTGGCTGAACTGTTTTTATATTCTGAGCGCGAACATGTGTTGTGGAGCAGAGAAAGCCTTTGGTAATTGGTAACATTAGCCTCTGGGAGCGTAATCAGTGCAGTAATAATAAAATTGGCATCAGTAAGAAAGGTTTTATTCTGCTTACGCTGTCTGGCAAAGAGCAGGGATCTGTCAGGGCAGGGAATGAACAGGCATATCCCGAATTAACAGAATTCATCAATACGCTGCAGCCAAGGCAACCAAAGGTGGTGTCAGCTCCTCTCGTTGAGCTCCCCAATGGGCTGGCTGCTGAAGGCACAGGCTGGCAAGTGTCTTTGCTAAGAACTTTGTATCTCTCAAGTTTTTCCCTCCATTAAACATCTCCATTAAAAAAACTCCTCATAGGTTACTTAGCACAGCAGAGGATTCTTTCAGGTACCCAACGGTCGGAGGAAAGAGGGAAGTGAATTTTGGACTAGGGCAGCGCTGCTTGGGGACAGAGCACCCTGTCCTGCAGCTCAGTTTGGGTCCAAGTGCGAAATTCCCC
>NW_009695204.1:15347-22275 GCF_000703405.1 Apaloderma vittatum | reverse complement strand
GCGTGTAATGAGGACCCTCAGGTTCCTGGTGTGGTTCTGTGTGCGCTGTTGCTTTTCTAATTGCAAATCAAGCAGCTCTGCTGCAGAGGCAAAATAGTCACCATCCAACAAAAGCTGCCAGTGGCTTAACAGGGCATGTGAGGACTTGCTGGAAGGAAGGTCTTCACAGCAGTGAATGAATCCGAAAGGAGTTTAGAAATGGGAGGTGGATTTTGGAGAGGAGAGACTGTCCTTGCTCCTCAGGAACGAGTAATCCAATGCGTCCACTTCATGGGGGAGAGGGAGGAGTTGCCGTGCAGGGGTTTCTTTAGTAGTTTGCAAGAGGCAAAGACCAGGAGATGGTGACACGATGTGCTGTAGGCCACGAGACTGGTTAACCCTTGGTGGCTGGGGCAAGTCCATTTGCTCCTGCTGGTAATTTCTGTAAAGAGCAAGGGGAGAACTAGAGAGTAGCTGTGATAAGTGCACTGGTTGTGGGACAGTATTTAAATGTGGAAAGCCTGTAAGTGGATCTCCCTGCTGTATTTTTAGCAAATAAAACTCTATTTGAGCTACTTTGTGCATGGTGAGAAAAGCTGGTCACATGGAAGAAAACATGTCTGACTGGGGAGAGTTGGCAACAAAAATAACCCCAGGCGAACCCTGCTTGCTTTTTGCAGCTCCTGGGAAACTCTACGAGGTGAAGCTGGTGGCATTCAACAAGCACGAAGATGGTTACGCGGCGGTTTGGAAGGGAAAAACAGAAAAGGCACCTGCAACAGCAGTAGGTGAGGAACTGCCCTTTGTTGTCTGTCTCTTCTGCTTGGCACGTGGCTTCAAGGCAAGGGTACTTACCGTCGCGTACATCTCCACATCTCTTTTTTCTGTCTTGCACCGTAGATCTGCCTGTGCAGAAGGGTCCTCCGCTGCCCCCGGTCCAAGTCTATGCAGAGTCCAACAGCTCAACTTCCATTTGGCTCAGGTGGAAGAAACCTGACTTCACAACAGTCAAAATTGTCAACTACACTGTGCGCTTCAGCCCCTGGGGCCTGAAAAACGCCTCTCTGGTTACGTACTACACAAGGTAAAGGATACGCCTGCCACGTATTGCTCCTGTCAGGAATAGACATGGAAGTTCAGGAACCCACATGGAAGTTCTGGTACTGAGCAAAATCCTCAGTGTTTCACATGCTGGAAACATCTGCCTTGGTTGCAGATACATTCAGAACTGCTGAAATGTGGCACCGGGACTTGTCTGTGATTGAATACCAAGGGATCGTTTACTGGCTGGTCTCTGCATCTTTGCTGCTCTGGTTGGACCTTACACGCTTGTTTCTCTGTTAATAACATAATAGCGTATTGCAGTTATGGCCAGTCTCGAAGCGTTCATGATTTGTGAGATGGGCCTCACAAGTTTGGTTTGAAGCTAGCTACAGTTCAGGCAGTTATGCTAAATTTGGGATATACTGTAAATCTGGATGCCCGTGCAGCTCTTCAGCCTATAACCAGGCTGTGTTTTCAAGGTTTACTCTGCCAGTCCGTCAGAAATGGTCCTGGAGGCTGGGAACCTACGTTGCTCTGCATCTGGGAGCTGAGTGCTCTTGCATCCACATGACTACAGGAGATGAAGCTTTAGATATAGAAGCTGCAGGTGAAGAATCAAATACTATTAGGTGAAAAGTCAACTGTTGTAAGATTTAGGATGATCTCTTAGTGTTGCTTTGAAGGTATCGAGGGTGACAGTGGGTGGAAGAACTGTACAGTGTTCGTGGCCTTGTGAGTGTGACCTCTTTCTGCAGCTCGGATGAAGACATTCTCATCAGTGGGTTGAAGCCCTACACCAGGTACGAGTTTGCCGTGCAGTCCAATGGTGTTGGCATCGACGGGCCCTTTGGCAGCGTGGTGGAGCGGTTCACTCTTCCTGACCGTGAGTGTTTATGGGTGTTGGATCTTGATTTCTCCTGGCTTTCTCCGAATCTCTATCCAATTCCTTCTAACGTGCCCCTGAGAGATGTGGTCTCAGATCACCTCTAAGCTGTGATGCGCCCAGGTACAAGCAGAGAGACGCTGAGCATTGTCAAGCCCATTAAAGGAAAGCTGTTTTATAAACAGAGAGGAGTGTGTGAAGGGAATTGGAGCAGCAGTTGTCGTTACTTCTGGGTTCAGAGAAATCCTGCTTGTTAGAGAGAGCTGATATGGCATCGCTTAAGCGCTAGATCCTCCGTCGCTGTCGGAACAAGAGTGCCTTGTCCAGCCTGGTTTTCCAATAAGGTCTCCACCTCTTAGCTTCAGGCCTGGGAGGGCTGGGAGGCAGTAGATGATCCCGGGAGCTGCCCTGGGTTAGCGCCTCACTCTGTGACAGCATCTCCGGTACTCTGCTTCACAGAGCAGCAGCAGTGGCCTTGGGAGGTGGTGGTCCTGCCCCAAGCTGGGACTAGCTGCAGTGCAAGGGGGAAGATGGATACGAAAGACACGAGGAGTGAGGCTGTGCTGGGACTACCCTCTCAAAGATGAGCAGTGTTGCACAGCCTCCAGCTGAGCTGCGTGGCTTCGCCAGCACTGTCATGTTTCCTTTGGCTGGTTGGCCACTGTGCACAAGCCCTGCGCTGTGTTGGGCTCAGCAGCCTCGTCTCTGTGCTCTCCGCAGCTTGTTCGGGTGAGGTGTGTGGCACTCAGGTTGCTCATCATTTATTTCATGCTTGCAAACATGGCTGCAGCACCACTGAGAAGGATTCAGAGAAGGCACAGAGAGGCTGTCATGCCCTGCGGGTTGAATGTTTTCCTCCTCTTTTCTGCTGCTCACGCTGGATCTTTGCTTTTCTCTGTCAGGTCCCTCAACTCCTCCATCTGACCTGCGCCTGCACCCGCTCAACCCCTACGCTGTGCAGGTACACTGGTGCCCCCCTGCCGAGCCCAATGGCATCATCGTGGAGTATCTCATCCTGTATAATGCCAACAACACACAGCCCGATGACATGTGGACCTTGCTGACACGAGAAGGTGAGCCTCCTCAAGGGAACGTAATAGCCCACCAGGTCCTCCTCCTCCTGCCTTCTTCCCTGCCAATGGAGCCCTCATTGGCCAGTCCTGCTGCCCTGGTTTTTGCTTTACTTTGAGTACATACAAATAAACATTCAAAAGCTCGTGGTGCCAGCTTCCTTGGAGCATATGCTGGGTTTTACTCCTGGTCGTATAGGAGAGTACAGGGACGTGACTGCTGAGACACTGAAATCATACGTGTCTTGACATTGTGCGGGGCTGAAATAGCCATTATCATTCAGCAAACATCCTGCAGATACAGGCTGGCAGCCAGTAATTCCTAGGAGAACGTGTGTCAGTAACACCACATGCAGTCTGTATCATCACCTCTTGAAGCAGCAAGCTCGTTAATACCGAAAAGGTGCACGAATTGCCTCTTAGAGCTCATGACACAAAATCCCTCACTTCTGAGGGTCCAACACAGTTCCACTGCTGCTTTGCTGTAGCCTCTGAATGCTCTTGAAACCTCACATATTAAACTTTTTTTCACTTGTTTTCAATCAGGAAATATCTTCAGCACTGAAGTGCACGGCCTGGAAAGCGATACCAGATACTTCTTCAAGATGGGAGCGAAGACAGTTGTGGGATCTGGTCCTTATTCAAACGTTAAGGATGTGCACACCCTCCGGGAGAAGTTGTCTGGTACGAATTTGCCCTTTGTCCCAGTGCAGGAAGCAAGTTGAGTTGCTGAAGACTGTGATCTGTCAGCAGTGGCGTTTCTGTTTGCCAGCAATTGCCTGATGTCACCATGCAGGGTGCGAGATAGGACTGTGTGGAGGCCAGCACAGGGGATCACGGCAGAGTCCTCAGGTGTGCAGCACCAGACACCTCAGGCAGCTCCAGATCCCATCCTGCATCTGAACTTCATCTCTCTTCCCCATCCCAGCTCCTGTGGAAGGGCAGACGCAACCTGCATCGTGCTGCCTTTCTGCTGGGCCTGTGTAACGTGGATTTAGTGAATGTGCATAGACACCAGTTTGCTTTAAGCTGCTCCAAATTGTCCCTGCCAAGTAATCTTCCTTTATGTGTATAGAGGCATTGCCTATTGGTCTTAGTGAAGATTCTCAGAACATAAAATACTTTGTACCTTCTTCCTGCTAGCAGCTGAAATGATTTGTCTGTCCTTCTCCTGCTAGATGTTCTGGATATCCACTCCGTCACAGGAATCATTGTGGGAGTCTGCCTGGGGCTGCTCTGCATCCTCTTCTGCATGTGTGCCAGCTTCCGCAACAGCAAGCAGAGGTGGGTGTCACCTCGCGGGCCGATGGGGAAGGAGACGAGATCCACTGTGAGCCGCTGCCCTGGGTTCAGCCGAGCTCCTTGGGATGTGCAGTGTGACATGAGTTAATACACAGGCTGAGTCTTGGGAGTGCTGGCTGCCTGAGGAACGTATTTAATACAGTCTTTTCACGGATCTGTCTTCTCAGTAGTTTCTATTTAATTCACAGTTAGGCTAATAGTTTTCTCAGACAAAAAAAAGGAGGGGGGGCAGGACCCACTGTTTGCTGGATTATTACCTGTCTGTTAGTGTGGGCAGCATTTTGCTTCTGAGGTTGGACAGCTCTGAGGATGTGTGAAGGGGTTTGTTAACATCTAGTTGGGAAGATGGTGAAAGGCTTCCCAGTGAGTGACAGTTTGGTTTAAGGAGGTTTGGACTCAGCCCAAAGACCCCTGCTCTCCCAGGGGTCTGAATCCAGCTACGAGCATTTGGAAAGACCATGATCAGAAACCAGCTTGGTTGCTGAGAAGAGCTGAGAGCAGATCTCAGGACTGGGAACAAGCGAAGTCTTGTCCTAATGGGGCCATCAAAGTATTCTGTCCCGTTGCATCTCTTACCTGTAAAGCAGAGATGACAGGAGTGACACAGCTCCTCACAGGCAAGCGTTAGAGAGCCCTTGCTCCCATGTTGGGACTCGTTGTCTGGTGACCCACTGCTGAGGGGAGGGATTTGTATCCAGCACGATGCTTTGCATGAGCTTTAGGATTAGGGAAGATGGTGACGAGATGCGTCTAAGGAAGGGGCTGCTGCCAGTAGGAGGATGTGTATAGATCCCCTTGCTCAGGAGCGTCAGGGCAGGGGTTTGGGCCTGATCACTGCCACAAGGATGGCCTGAGTGACCCGGAGGGGATCATTTTGTCTGACAGTCCGTGGCTGTTGGGGACAGAGGAAAGTGAGGGTCATGAGAGGTGTCAGCTCTTGTGTGTTTTCCCTCAGGGAGGCCTTGCCAGGCCTGGATTCCCAGGCAGCCGGCAACCACACTTATTACCACCGGAGCAGGCAGGGGGTGGCAGCTCCCAGTGCCACCTTGGACTCTCATGAGCTGGAGTCTCTCATGTCCCCGCTCCCGGAGGATACACCCGTGCCCCTGGGGGACATCACTGAGCTGACGGAAGTGCACAGCCTCATCCACACGAGCCTCCCCGAGGACATCGTCCGTGGGAAGAGGAAGGTAAGGACCCATGTACGTGGTGACTGGGCTCCCACTCCAGGCGTGTCGCTGCTGGGGAGCCAGGGTCTGATCCTGTCCCGGCTCTGTGAGTGCTGGTGCTCTTGACTGTGGGCTGGTGCTGGGCATTTTCCTGGCTTTGGTCTTGGCTGTCAGGTTGAATTTTGGGATCCCTGTGCCATGTGCTGCCCCTTTTCGTCTCCTGGGACAGTGACTCTCCTCCCCAGATGAGCAGCTCCCAAGCTGACGGCTGCGGAACGCGGCGTTATTGCTGTGTGGTGGTGTGACAAATGGTGATGTCTGCAGTAGGTGCTCTGCCTTCCACGGTACTCCTGCTTAGAGTAAAAGGAGCTTTGTCCATAAGTAGTAGTTCACTGGAATACCCTTGAAGATCTACAGGAGGTGAAATTGTCTTTTATTTGTGAACCCTATTTTTTGAAGTAGCCTTCTCCTGCTGCGCTCGGTTTGCCTGACATTGCATTAGCTTTCATTCCTCCCTGCCCATTTCCTCTCTCAAGCTTGCCTGAAACATTTCATTCCATTAGGGAACCTTTAATTGGCCTAATTTAGTTAATCTGTTTATGTCTCTCTTTGTAGCCCAGGGAGAGCATGTAAAGTAATTAGGAGGTTCAGTAAAACAAATGCATTGGGAGCGCAGGGGATTTCACGTTCCCATCCACGATGTGCTCGTGTGGCGCTGGAGGGAAGGTGAGCTCAGGGTACTCGGGCTAACCACGAGACGCATCCTCGCTGCCGGTGGTGGTGTGGGCATGGTCTTTTGAAAATATGTCTTCTGCTGGCTTTGAGAGTCCTGGGAGCCGGGGCTGTGGTGTCCCCAGGTGCCACGGCAGATCAGCGCTCAGCTGAAGGAGGGGCAGTTTGCTTCCGAGCTGCATCTATGGATTTCGAAGGAATGTAGCTGCCTTTCTGGACCCAAGCCCAAAGAGCGTGAGGAATTTCCTACAGCTCTTTCTGTTAAATAAGGAACAAATGTTTTTCTTGATGGCAGCTTACCCAGAGACCAGGTCAGGGTGGAGGGAAGTTCCCTCCCTTGGGAGGCTTTCCTGGGGGCAGCATACCCAGATCTCACTTCCAGAGGAGCAATCCTGGCTGTGAAGGTTTCCACAAAGGTTTTCATGTGTGCGGAGCAGGGAGCTGGAGAGGGCAAAGCCAAGACCTCGTTGCTCGAGGCTGAGCCTGAGAGCCTGGGACCCCCCAGGAGTTACGTTCCAGAGAGCAGCGCTTTGGGCAGAAGGGCAATTCTGGCAGTAGTGTCTCTACCTCCATAATTGGATGGAAAAAGGCAACTGAGAGTTAAATTCAGAGGATTTTTGCCCGCAGATTAACGAGCTTGTTTTTTTTTGGTGAATGTGGCTAGGGAAGCAAGGATCCCTGAGGAGCAGCTGGACGCTGTCACCCCTGCCGGCCGGTGAGGATGACCTGGGGGCTGGAGGGGAGCTCGG
>NW_009695204.1:14123-15300 GCF_000703405.1 Apaloderma vittatum | reverse complement strand
CTCCCGCGCAGGAGGCCCTGCTCCCTCCACTGCCCGGTTCCTGCGGGAAGCACCACCGGAGCCAGCCCTGGGCGCCGTTGCAGCCTCTCCGTGCTCTGACTTGTATAATCAAGGGTGAAAAGTCTCAGGGCAAAACCATGTGTGTGTTGCAGTTGCCAAGGCGCCACGTGTCCGGGTGCTGGGTAGTCAAGAAGCTGGGCAGGTCCTGTGGCTGCAGCAACACACATGCCTGGTCCCAAGAGTCGGGTGCAGTTGGGAGTGTGTGCATCTCCCTGTTGTAGACAAAATGCTACTAGTCAGAGCGCAGGAGTGGCTCGTAGGTTCCTCAGACTGTCTTGTGTGCTGCTAGTAGCTTCTTCCAGCCACCAGTTAAGCCAGGCTGCCCAAAAACCCTGGGGACCCTGCCTGGAACTGAGTGTTGCTGGGAGCTTTGGACCCTGCAGTGACGAGCTGCTTTTCTTGCCTTCTTTCATGATGTGTGTGGTTGGGACTGTGAAAAGCCTTGGCAAGGAATGTGGTAAAGCCGCAGGAAAAAGAAAATCATTGCAGAAGGAGATTCCTGGTCCAGCCTGGCAAGGGGAAGCTCCCCTGGGTGCTCTATTTCAGGTGCTATCACTTGCAGCCCTACTCAAGGAAGAAAGTGAGAAATGCCTCAAGGATCCCTTTTATTTAACAGCATATCGTGTCACTGCGCAGCTCGGGGCGCTGGCTGGGACAGACTCGGAGCCGCTGTTGGGCAGGTTTGCGTAGCTGTGATGCTGAGCAACTGGCAGCTCCAGGCTTGGGTGACCTTTTCCCGTTGCTTGCCTGCCTCTCCGTCTCCAAGTTACACCCCATTAGCAGTGGCAGGGGTGGCTCCTCCCGCACGCGCAGGCTCTTCACATGCTGGCTCGTTACTTAGCATTGCGTGGGTTATTCTGTGTTGTCTTTATTCTCACAGCTGCGAATGTCACTTTGCAGGTCTGGGCACTAAGGGCAGGAAGACTTCAGCAGCGCTGAGATTTGAACTGCAAAGAATCGCAGGCAAGGGGTTTGAGGAGTTGTCTTCAAGTCAGGATCACCACTTCCTGCAAACCTGGGGCCGTGATTCCACTTGAGCCATTAGTGCTCGTTAGTACATTAGTGCTGGGGGTGCAGGATGGGGCAAGTGGAAGCTGGGACTACCACAGAAGCCCCC
>NW_009695204.1:0-14084 GCF_000703405.1 Apaloderma vittatum | reverse complement strand
AGCCGAGCTGGCAGCACGGGGCCCCTCGGGTGCCTCACAGCTCCGTTAGGGCTACGCTCGGCCATTTAACGGGCCCTTCTCCTCCCTTTCTGTGTGTTTCCCAGGGGTCACACACAAGGATTTGTAAATACTGCAGTGAGTGATTTTCCTCTCTTGCTCTTTTCCTCTTTCAAGTGCCCCCCAGACCGATGCCTGGCGTTGTAAATACCGCCGTAACGCAGGGCCCGCGGTGCTGCCGCTGGCTTTCCCCCGGCAGATGGGCTGAGGATGATAAAATGGCTCTGCTTCAGACATCTCTGTCGCTGCTGCTTTTGGGCCAAACAATTTAGAGGGTGGGGGAGAACGTTAAGAAGCATCTGCTTTCCATGCAAGAGTTCAGTTTTTATTGAACGAAGCCAAACTCAAGTGATTTGGAAATGCTCGCCGTTGTGCTTCTCGCAAGCTGGAGCCTCCCTTGCCTGCTGCCCCGCTCCTTCTCGGTGGGGCCTCCTCCCCACAGGGACTGTGTTTCCCCGTGACTTGGAGAGCAAAAGCTGTAGAGCATCAGGGAACTTGGATCTACCCAGGTTGTTTGTCGGTTTTTTTTGCGCTGAAATTTTTCAGTGCTGAAAAAAAAAGCCCCGATGTTTTCTGAAAAGCCTTCGATGGGAGCTGCGCCTTGTTTTGCACAGGAGTTCAAGGTAGTTTAAATGACCATCCTCATAAACCAGGGGAGGTTTCAAGATCAACATTTCCTACACGTTCATTCTCAGCTCATGTATTTGCATGAAATCATTACTTGTCACCAAAAAGGTAACATGATCTAGGCACGTTTTTACCAGTCAGAGTTTTTGTAAAAAGCCTAAAATGAAAAGGCTTGTTTTCTTTGGTAAGGATTTAGACGTAATGGAAACACCTTCTACTGGAAGATGTTTTTATCAGTTTTTCATTCTTGTGTTTGCAGTGAACTGACAAAGGGATTTTTCCCTCTTGACATTAATATTAGACTGACGCTCCTTGCCTTCACTATTGTGTTGTAAAAACCAGAACATTTGACTTCCTTCAGCCGCCCACTAGCCCCCCTCAAGTAAAAAGAAGTGATATTGTTTAATGCACCAAAAGATACCACTGAAGAAAGCAGAGAAGTTTTCAGGCGCACAAGACCTTCTTTGGATGTATGATGAAAACAGACCTAGAGTTAATTGCTGCTGCCCAACCGTAGAGACTAAGGCCCAAGAGAGTTTTGTGTTTTTCCCTCTGAAACATAATGTGCTTGAACAACATGTGGGATATAGGCCATGTTGTGTGGCTGATGGGTTTTTTTTTTTTTCCTGTTTGTTGAAAAGTTGCAAACTGGTACAAAACAAGTTTGTTCTTCGTTGCAGCCAATTTCAGCCAGAGCTGAACAGGCTGTTCCCAGAGTCATCAAAACCTATGTAAACATGGCAGATTGACATTTCCGCTAACAGATGGTCCCTTGGGGATTGCAGCAGAGCTGCCTGTTTCTTTCCACGTTTTTTGGTATTCACAAGATGCCTGCAAGAAGGTTTTCAAGTTTGCTCTGTGTGTGTGTGTGTGTGCGTACGATGCTCAGATCTTTCCGATGGCAAATATGCATGTAAGCATCTATAATAGGACACACATTTGTGTGCCTGTGTGCATATTTGTGTAGGTTCCACGCTGAAATTTCCAGGCAGTATTTGCTCAGTAACGTATGTTCCTTGGAAAAGGCACAGAAGCCATCAGTCAGCGCTGTAGCTGCAGAAAGCCTCTCAGACGGCAGCAGGAGCAAATTGAACGCGTTCCGTGAGTGCTCGCGTGTAGCGATATTCCTTCTTGCGAGCTCCGTGTGATCGCTTGGTTGATTTCTTGCTATTAAAGTGCAGTTTAATGATTGTCCACTTAGAAAGGGAGCAATTAGGAAATGCTCTTGGCTGAGAATATATCGCTAAGGATTGCGGCAAGAGGGATGGCGAAGACACTGCCTCCAGCATCCGCTTCTAAATTAGCAAACGCTTGATATCCACAGCGCCGGGTTTGGATGTCACCGTCCTGCAGGGTGCTGGCACGTGAACGAGACCATTTACTACTTGTTTTCTTGAGGCTGCAGCAAAGCTCTTACGGCTCAGGTTTGACGCAGGGATATCACAAGGCTCTGACCCCTGCAAAGTGTCGAGTCCCTTCGGCGCTGGCCTCAGGATGGGCAGAGAACTCGGGAAAAGGCTCGGGCAGCCCTTGGGCGCGTACGTGAGCGCTCTAATGCGCCTTTTGCCAGCACCGACAGCGCGAGGTATCATTTGCTGCTTGCTAAATAGCTGACTTAGGAATGCCTGGCTCAAATACAACATCTGGTTGTGTATTTCTACCTAATTTCCAGCCAGATGGATCAAGGCGCAAGGAGGTCAAATGACTCACGCAAGGTCAGGCTGATGTCAGAAATCTCCTTGCCGTCTCGGCTGGACTCGCGCTACGTTGACTCTTGTCAGAATAGATCTGGCGTGAGCGGCGGCCGCATAAGCAGAGCAGAAACCTGCCTGGCAGCGAGCAGTAGGTGGTTGTGGGTTTGAATAGATGCGCCGGAGATCTTCAGCCTACACAGCCGTCGTGCTCACGTCACCCGCGTTCTGCACGCACGTGCAAATTCCCAGTTGGGTCACGTCAGCATTTTCTCTTTGCCTCAGCCTTGTATCGGCCTCTCGCTTCTCTCCGGGCAGCGTGTGACATCTGTGCAGCGAGCCCAGGGATAACTGGCTCACGTGGTCCTTAAATCACGCGTGTGTATATCTGTATGTGAGTCAGTAGCAAGGCTGAGCTCAGGTATACGCAGGACAGCCCAATAAAATCAAAACCTGGAAAGAAAATACTTTTCTGCCTGTGAACTAATAGTCTGAGCTGTTAAATAACTCCAGCTCTTAAAGGCACACATTTCCCATACACAGAGGTGTGCATTCAACAGTTTATTGCCAGGGGAAGCTGAGAGAACCCAGAACAAATTGTGTCCAGCCCATATAATTTAATTAGATCTACAAACAAGGTAACACTGGTTGCCCAGGGGATTTAAAGCTGAGCTAAGAATTGCTTGGTGGTCTGTTGGAAAAAATAAAAAAAATAAAACAAAATAAGGCCCCCAATTTTGTGCCTCTCTGTTGATGGGGAATGGCAGAGTGTTTACCCAAGCGCTTGCTTAGAGCAGGCAATGTGTCTGCACCACAGAGCGAGCAGTTTAGCGTCATCTTCAGCTCTTCCTGGAGCACACGTGCCAGCGCCGGCAGGTGAGGGGCCTTCTCTGTGCTGCAGAACACGGCTTGCGCCAGAGCAAATGCTGTAATCGTTGAGCTCCAGGTTTCCACCGTCCTTGTTCCCTTCCAGCTTGGCAGATTTTTTCCAGTAGGAACATCCGTCTCTGGGTTGTTTGCAGCTTCACAGGGAGCTGATTTCGGTGTCTTTCAAATGATGGCTTGTGCCGTGGTATTACCTGTTAGCTTAAATATTTGAGAATCAGTAGAAAACCCCTTCTGAGACCAGTTGTGAACTTACCTGGTGACTTCTGTCCACTTGCTCTGCACCAGACTGTGTAACCACGCAATAATAAACCCCCAGACAGCGTCACGGGGTGACTCTGTGAGTCTGTTGCAGTGAGCGTTTTGAGTTTTATGCCATCAGAAGCGTTCTCCTCACTTAAGTTGCCTCTTCTAACACGGTGGTATTTTCCCAAGTTGCACTCTTCTTTTTCAAGCTGCCTCTCATTTCAGGTTTCTGAGGATAAGAATCCGTATCTGTGATAATGGGATCTTTTCTCCTCCTGCTTTCCTTCTGCAGTCCTCGTGGAATAAATCAGCCAGCCAGCCCTGGACAAACAGCGTGGCGAGGTACGGGGACACCATCACAAAAGAGCCTCTCTCCGCCATGAACGGATCGCTGAAGCTCCCGTCCAGCGCAGGCCAGAAGCTTTTGTTACAAGCTCTGGTTTACGATGCCGTGATGGTGGGTATCTTCGGTGGTTTTTTGCCTTGTGTTTTTTTCATTTTTGTTCCCCATCTAGCACAGGAGAAAATGCTTTCATCTCTAAGCTAGCTTTAGTTGGCCGATCACAGGCTTTTCTTGTGTTTTTTTTAACTTAGGTGTAGGAGTGTATGCCAGTGAGGCTGATGGGATTTGATTAAAAGCTGTTTGTTTTTTCCTGAGCATCACCCAAAGCCTCTTCTCTCTCCTGATCTTCTGTCTTGACTCCAGCCAGCCCCGGAGGGCCTCTCCTCTGGGCTTGTGCTTTCGGTGGGGCCAGACAGCTCAGTTGTCCCCAGAGTTGTGACAGTCCCAGTTCCGGAGGGCCTGGAGCCAGGCACCAGCAGTCTGCTTTGGGTCTTCGCTGTGGCCCCGCAGCACAAATGACTTAGGAACTGCGGCGCTCGGAGCAGTCATTGAGATCTACGGTGTGCTCACCCGAAGGAGGGATTGCGTTTTTGCCTGTAAAAAGGAGTCAAAGATCAAGGGTTGATTTAAACTCCTTCTCCAGATAGGGGAGAGCAATTTCCAGTGCACTTGGCTTCTTTATGTGGGCGCATAGACGGGGATGAAATCCTGTTCCTGATATTGCTTCCTTGGAATAAATACGCGTTTGTACAAGGCTGGTGATGTCTGTGGCACAGTGTGAGGAAAGCAAGCTGACCCTGCTCATATTGACCCTGTACCAGAAGATTTCTTTGGTTATTGTTTTAAAAGGTTCACCCCCAGCAAACACTTCTAAATATACGTTTCCTTCCTAGTTAGTAGTGTGAAAATCAATTATACCCAGGGTGTGATTAACGTTTTGGATAGAGTTAAAGACAATGTTTTACGATCCAATTACAGGGCACCGTTTACAGTGCAGCTTAGCCATCAGAATTTGTCAACAAAAGGCAAAAAAGTGTTAAAATATGTAAATGATGTACAAAGTTGGCTTCAACAGGAAGCGCAAATTACACATGAGGTGTCACTTCCACACTTGGAATTGTCTTCTTGCTACTGAATCGCACTCAGTCCAGAATCTGAGTGCCGATGGCCTGGAGAGCTCTGTGTGAGCTTCCAAAATAATCTGTCTGTTAAATTATTGAGTGATAATCCAGCAGAATGACCTGCTTGTTAGCCAGGTTTATGGAGACCCCTAGCCCGAACGCTGCTTAAACACTGCAGAAGAGAGTTGATTGTTTTCTTTCTGAATTCAAGTGCTTAAATTTACACCAACTTTTGCAAGCTGTTGGCCAGGGCTCTCAATGAACAAACATTTTGTGATACAGAGCCAAAATCAAACCAGAAGGGCAAAGGGAGCTCTGGTATCTCCTTGTGGGTCTGTGTCAGGAGCTGTCTCAGAAGCCAGGTTCCTAGAGCGCTGTCTGCTCGCCCTCTAGAAATCTGGCCCTTAATATGGAAACAGACTGGTGAGTTCTGGAAATCGTGGCTTGGAGGAATGGTTGCTCCAGCCTGCCAAGAGACCTCGGGCAGATCACATCACTCCCCGGGGACTTGCTTTCCCGAAAGTAAAATAGGAATAATGATCCTGAGGTGATTTGAGATGCTTCTTAAAGCTTTGGCTTTGAGAAACATATCAAGATAATGCTTAATAGAGGCACGTGTACATCCCATTGCACTCTGGGGGATTAAAAGGAGACATTGCAGTGCTTGGTTGGGTCACAGCCTCAGTTAACTGAATTTCATTGACTTTAATTTTTTTCTTTTTTTTTTTTTTTAATTTTCTCTCTGTTTGATAACAGAATGAAGCAAAGAAAAACCACCAACCGGCCAGCCTCCACCAAGTGGAAGCAGAGGTCATCGTCCATTCTGATTTTTCAGCCTCTGACAGAGACTACAACTCCCAGCTGCACACGCTGGAGAGCGACGAGACAGAACCTGAGGACCAGGAGCCTGAAGAGCTCCCACCGGCAGAGCTGGCTCTTCCCGGCTCCCCCGGCACCCGGCAGGACGCTGGCCAAGCGCTGGGGGACTGCGTAGGCAATTCTGAAGTTCGGGCCCAGGACGAGCTGTTACGTCTCGACAGAAAGCCGATCAAACCAGAGGCCATTTGCACCCCTGGGCTCACCAATGGTTTCCACAGGCACAGGGAAAGCCTGGATTCGGTGGAGAGCGGAGATTCGGACTCCATCCAGGAACGCCGGGGGGATGCGCAGCCGGTCAAGGGCCAATCGCTTTCCCCAGCCCCGGAGGAGGCTCCCCTCTGTAGTAACTGTGGTTTCACCAGTTCATCCTCAGCATCTGAGAACGTGGCATGTGTCCACAATCATTAAAGAGTGAACTAATCTGATTTTGATCATGGGAGAGCTAGAAGCGCTAGGAAGGGCCTGTCCCTGTGAGGTGCCTGAGCCCAGCGGGAGCTAAGAAGGCGTGACATCTCCCCGGAACAGGATTTGGACCTGGCGGCTGTACATATCGCCTTGGAGAAATCAGGAGGTAGATTGGTAAGGTCCCATCTCTTCCCGCTGAAGCTGATGAGTAACTTGGTGTTCGTGGGAGCAGGATCGAGCCGTCTGCCAAAGTCCGACGTGAAACCGCGGCTAGAGCAGAGCCTTCTGTGTCAGACTGGGGCTGTCACTTCGCTGCAGTCCTCGAGGCGACTGGCAAGATGTCTTTTAATGCTGGGAAAAGGCAGGGTACACTGGGTGAGTCTTCTCAACTGTCTCTTCACTGGGGAACGCCTTGGCACGACCGACCGCCTCGCGGCCTCGGATGAATTTTGTCCGAGGAGTCACACAGGGGGGTAAAGCCAACACAAACAAATTCACTGAGCTGTAACCACCAGCCTTTTCTGCCCTCCCGTGGTTAAAAGGATTATAAGGCTCTCTTTGTACGCTGCCGCAGTGACTATTACTAACAGGCTGTTGTGGTGGCCTTTTATTACACACTCTACGAGTGCCTCTGACAACAAGTGCTATATAGAACCTCCTTCAGTGTCTGGGTCATTCCACCAGCCTGGACTTCATTTTGTGTAGGTTCTTGTACCTAATATTTTAGGTACACATCTGTCCTTTTAATGTACAACATGTATTTTTATTTCCTTGGAACATCTTTATATTATTTAATTTTATAAAGTGGAGTAGTGTGTGGTATAGAGTAGCATTTTCACTACTTAGCTCTTTCTTTTTTTCCTCCCTAACAACACAACTACCTCATGTCTGTTGGAGAAAAAAAAAAGCAGTAGACCTACTCCTTTGTTATAGTCCATTATAGGTTTTAACTTATTCTTATACTGCCTTTTTCTAAAGAATATGTTTGCACTGGTTGTTGACCTTTTTTAAATGTGTAGTGCTGCAGAGCTGATGTCTCTCTTGCTTTGTTTCTAAGTATTGCTGTAGGACGCCTTCCCTATAGCTGGAGAAGAGTGGGGTTGTGTTTCTCTGTAGGACTGTGTTTTGCAGGAGCGGGACAAAGGAGATGGCTTCAGCTGGTGGGATGTCGATCCATCTTTCCTTAGCGAGCTTGAACTAGTGAAGAGGAAGAAGAACCAACAACTGCAAAAGTAACTTTTGGTCTTGGGGACATCGACTCCTTTTTTTGTGCCCGAGCAGAGACATCTCAGATGATTTTGCTTTCTGGAGAACAATTCTCAGCCTTTTCTGTAAGCCCTGGACTTGCTGAAGGCTTTGGATAAACAAATTTTCCAGTTGCTTCTGAGAGTCCTGGCCAAAGTGCTTTTGGGCTGCGGTTTTTTAAGAGCAGAGCACCACCAGAGCTTAAAAATTAAAACCAGATCTTTGCAGCAAGGAGAAGCTTGCTCCACCAGCACCCTACCCTTACTTCTCCTGTGAAGAGCTGTGTCACAGAGTGCCCTGCGTTGGGAGATGAGCTGGACCGGCCCGTGTCCTTGCAATTCTCCATCAAGCCCTGTTAGCTCCAGCTCTTCAGGAGGCACCTCTGAGCCTCCATGTATCCTGTTGGGAAGGATATTGGCGCTCTCCATGCTTTGAGCTCTGAAGCACCATGACTCTGAAAGGCTGCGGCACAGAGGCTGGAAACTGGCGCCAGCGAGCAGGCCGGGCAGGAGCTGGTGGGTGTGTGTGTGGGGGTGTGTGTGTGTGTGCGCACTATCAGAGCAAGAAACTAGAAAGGCAAGAAACCGTAACCGGGCAGAGGAAGTGCGTAAATAACCTCCAGGATTCGCTGTCACAAGACTTTGAAACGAATGGCTTAGCAGGGTTACAGATAAGGCAGCGAAGGGTTATTGCAGGCAATAAGGGCAATTCGCAGTTATATGGGAGCGGATGCAATTGCAGAGGTATCAACCTCTCAGCTGGGGAGTATCGGAGGGTGGGAGGAGGTTTCTGCAGCTGGACCTCGGTTTGCTGTTTGTGTCCTGGAAGAGTCCTTGCCCTTCCCAGTGATAGAAGAGTCCCTGCACAAACCACGTTGCGACTGCTGGTGAGCAGAAAGGGAGAAGGACCCTTCTCCAAAAAGCTCCCCCCAGATGAACCTGGGTTGACTGCCTTTCACCTCCAAAACCAAGTCACCTGCCTGCAAGCCTGACGGCGTGCCGAAGGACCGCTTCTGCTGAGCGTCTCGGCTGCTGGGGGGCAGCGCCTTTTTTTTCGGGCATGGCCAGGGCACCAGAGCTCTCCTCCCAGCTCCCTGTCTTGACACGGTGCCTGGGGCCGGCCCTGCACCAGCCCCGAGCTTTCCGTCTGGGGGCCAGTGGGGATGGAGGCTCACGCCAGTGGCTGACGGAGGAGCGTGCCATGGTTTTCGGGACATGCCTTTGTAACGTGCACCCTCTGCTTCGTCTGTACTGACTTTAGCGATCATACAGCCGCGGGGTGAGTGTTGCTGCTCTGCCTAGAAGCTCTCCCTGCCTGTCACTGAAGCCAAACGCCGCAGGCACAGTGTGGCACCGTCACCCTCGATCACCTTGGGCTGATCACGAAGCCGTGACATCGGTTACGTCCTCCGAGAGCTTTGGGGGCAATGCGGCAGAGCGCAGACAATTCTGCTTTTGCATCACGAAAATACTTTGTCTCCTCATAGCAAAACTTACTTTGATCTCGTTACACCCCACGGAATTGTACCAGAGTGCGAAACTGGCAGCGTTTGGATGTCCGAGCGCTGTGGTGGCCGAGGACCGGAATGCCAGACCTCAGCTCCGGAACTCCAGGCAGTTTCCTCGGGCCAGGAGATCACTGCTCACCGGGGGCTGTTCTCTGCACGAACGCGTGTCTGCGCAGGTCGCTGCGTGTCCTTGTCCAGCTCGGCCGTGCCCTGGGTCCCTCCTGTCCTGAACGCACATGGCACCTGTCTAGTCTCAGCTAGAAATGAATGAGAGAAGACAGTTACCACGCATTTTATGTGTAAAGCTGAAACAACCAGTGCATATATTTTTTTAACATGAAATAAGTAACTTTTTTGCGGATTTCTCACAGACACACAAACTGTCGATACCTTTAATTACCCATCATACTTAATATATGTTTCTACGCATCAGACTCCTTTTCCTCCTTTTCTTCCTTTCAGTAACACTAAAGATTATTGCTCTTCAAGTTTTGGCTGGTGTATATTGTTTTACATTGTAAAAAATGTCAGGTTTGTCTCACTGACATAATTTTGTAGTATTACCATTACCGTTTGGCTGCACAACTGTATATTCCCCATGCTGCTGCGAGAGTCACAGTTCTCATCCTTTCATTTCTTTTAATTTGTTGTTACATGAAACACATGACTCAGATAAACATCTCTTTCAACTTTGTGTTGATTTGATTTCTTACTTAACAGACTGCAAAGTTCTGGTTTAAATAGTTCAGATGAGATAACTTATAATCTAGGTTTTGAGAATTTTTTTCATTACTTAGCTAGCGATCCTGAGATCAGCCTGTGAAATATGCTGTGTAAGAAAACACGCATTTTAATAGAGCACTACATATGTTTTTGATCTCATTAGAAATAGGTGTTTTGAAGGGATCGTCGTGTCTTTTCTTATCAATACTTCTGTTAGAAAAGAGGTGTTTAGTCCAGCAGAGATCTACCATCTAGTTCTGTTGTTGTATTTCCTTGTTGTATTTTAAAATTAAATTTCCTTTCATTTTTTACACAGTGCATAAGGATGTGTAACCAGAACTTGATCTCGTTTGAAGACTGTGTCCGTGTTTGGTTCCATGCTCTACTTAATTATAACTTTCTTTCTTCAGAGACTGTTCTTACTCCACAAATACTCTTTAGTGTTAAAGTGTAAGAAGACATTGTCCTTATATTCCTTAACTAATGGATTATTAATAAAACATTTTAAAAAAAATGAGTGGAGTTTGTCTCACGATTCAGTCTGTTGCAGCTCCTGCGCCGAGAGACAGTTTTCAGGGAAGGCTGATCCTGGGAAATTTGCTGGTAGGTGCGGGGCCATCCCCTGCCCCTCGAAACATAACGAGCCGGGCAGAACTCTGTGCCACACGTGGGGCATCGGTGTCCCCGCTGGTGGAGCGGAGCTGTGCCTCAGGGTGCGTTTCCTAACGGCTCAAATCCAACCTCGTGCTTATCCGAGCTACTCGCTTCTGGATGGATCTGGACATGACCCGGAGCACCTTCGACAGCAGGGTTGTACCCCGCTGGTGGGAGCAGGATGCAGGATTCGCGCTCGTGCCAGTGCCTGAGCTCATAGTCACAGAATCGCCCAGATTGGAAAAGACCTTTAAGATCAAGTCCAACCCTTAACACCAACAAGTCCTCGACTAATCCATATACCTAAGCGATGAGTCTGCCCAACTCTCAAATACCTCCAGGGATGGGGACTCCACCACTGCCTTGAGCAGCCCGTTCCGATGGCTGATAACCCTCCCAGTAAAGAAATTCTTCCTAATATCCAACCTAAACCTCCTTTGGCACAACCTGAGGCCATTTCCTCTTGTCCTGTCACTTGTTACTTGGTTGAAGAGACTGATCATGACCGTGGAGGTTGAGAGTGTGGATGCCTGGTTCCTCAGGAGTTCTTCAGGGATTTCAGGCATGGGCAGAATTATAGTTTTTTCACTTTGGTACTTGCTGGGGAATTTTTTAATGTGGAAAATACACAGAAGCATCTACCAAAGAACTTTTCTCGGGCGGCGCACTGGGCAGAACGCTTGGTGGCTTGCATCTCCCTTTCTTCCTGGGATGCATTCCCTACTTCACTAGATAGTTCCCATTATTACTTTATGCTGCCAGGACGAGAGAGCCATAAAAGCTCATTTTATCTGCGTTACAGAGGTAATAAATCTGCACTTAGCATAGTGTTCTGTGATAGCGGTTAAAGGGAACTCTGCCAGGCTGCGTAACTCTGATCGGGCTCCTCAGGGATAGGTAACCCCACAAATGAGCGAGGAGGGACCTTGGGGGGGGTGACAGGTGACTGAAATCCCACTTCCAGCTCACAGTTTGCAGCACGAGACGTTGCTGAAAGGGGACACAGTGGGATGGGCAAACAGGGATGGACAGAGAGAGCGGTTACAGGGGAGCCAGAACCATGGAGAAGCAAAGCGAGGCGCTTCTTTGTGTTTCTTCCCAACCTTTATCACTCGATGCCGCTGGCAGCTTTACTGCAGCAGGCTGAGGTCTCCTGGGGGCTCAGGTAACTCGGTGAGTTACAAGTGCCCAGTGCAGAGCGTTGCCCAGCAAACCCTCCGGGAAACGTGAGGCGATGGGCTGCATGACACAGCGAGGCGGCTGGGGACGCCCCATGGGTGTTCAGGGACACCCTGGTGGAAATTGCATCTTGTGGGGGGCTCCTCTAACCTCCTCCCCTGTCAGGAGGGGTGTCCTGCGACATCCCCTCCAGCCAGAAGCAGACGGAAAAGGGTTTCTGGCTGGGGAAAGCAGATCCAGCAGCACAGCCTGGGGATATGTCACTGCTGCGGGGATGGCTCTCAGCCTCTAGGTGGGTGCTGTGATTTCAGTTCCCCCTCCCTGTCGCTCCCTGCCCACAAAACAGACGCTAAAACCCCGTGTGTATGTACGTAACTGAAAAGCTCCCGGGCTGTTAGCAGGCAGGGAAACCACAATTACATGTAGAATAATAAATAGAGTGAATTCAGACAAGTTAATCTCCCACTTCACCCACTGAAACTACTGATGGTGTCTGGGGGTCCTCGGTTTGTAGTTAATTGGTGGGAATCAGGAGCACCACTGGAGCTGACAGAATTTGGCTGTGCGAGGGCTGAGGAATGCCCTCGGAGCCTGGCTCTCATGGAGGATAATTTTAAGGAGAAGTGGACGGACAGACCCTGCGCCCCTCTGCGGGAGGCAGGATGGAGGGATGGAGCCCCAGGGAAGGAGTTTGGAGCCGGGCGCCGTCACTCCTGTAACCCCGCTGCTTTCCAAAAGGCTCCAATTTCTGCTTGCGGGGTGATAAGTGAATTCCTGCCTCTAGCACAAAGCAACTTTTTTAAGCCTCGTGTTTAAGAGTGGAGCACCACAAAAAAACAGGAGCGCTCTGGATTCCTGCTTGCAGGTGGCTCTAAGAGCCCCCAAACTGCCTTTTTCTTTAAAAATCTCACGGCTTTTCATGTGAGTTTTGTTGTTTAGCTGGAACGCCCACACTTGTGACTTTTGAATGTAGCACCAGCGATATCACCAAGTGTGAACTTGATGATGCCCTGAACATGTAGCTGCCTCCGCCAGCTCCTGGGTCCTGCCCTTGTGCACTGCAGCAAAAGCACCCAAAGCTTGTGGTTCCTGGAGGGTAAACAAACCATGCAAAACACACGGCGCTTCATTTCCCTGGGAATTATTAATTCCCACAACCGTCCTCAGTGCCAGCAGCATGCCGGGAGCTGCCACAAGCCTGCGATGGCTGTGAAGGCTACAGAAACGCTGGCGGGGCCCCGCGGCAGGAGCCAAGGAGACGGCTGGGGAACAGGAGCAGGGCTGGTGCCAAAAGGTCAGGGACAGCACAGAAAATCAGATGTTACCGAGAGGCTGATGGAGCCAGAGCGAATTCTTCCCTGGCTGAAAGCAACCTCGTATGGCTCAGCCCTCCGCTAAATGAAGGAAGCTTTAATGTGGAGCAGATGTAGTGACGTCTTCTCTCTTCGTTAGCCGACCGACACGCTCAGGGCACACCGTCAGGGGAGTCACGCATTGCTCAGCTTTACAAAGGGTTTTTCACTGGGTTTCTGAGCATAGCTACAGGGTTTAGTAGCCCGGTCCATCAAGCTCTGTTTTTATTCTGAAAAAGAAATTAGTTAGGGTCCACTTGTATTTCTTTTTAGTTGTTTTTTGCCAAGCAAACTCCACAAAAAGCATTGAGATGTCATTGCAGAGATGACTTTTGTTGCTGATGGTGTTGACGGGCGTTGTGCTTGTGGAGAATGTGGGCCAAGGGACCGGGCAGGATCTGCTAGAGGCAGGAAAGTAACACATGGGTGCTGGGGCTGAGAGCCACGTAGGGAAGTGTTTCTCCTCATTTCGTGCCAGGAGGGTGGCAGATTATCTTGAGGGCTGCGGCAGGATTTAGGAGCAGACTCATCCTTAATAGGTCTTTCCTTGCTGGGGCGTCTTTGGGTGTGAGGAGGTTGATCTGAGATCTATGTGATTGACCCGTGTAAACCACCTTATGATAGTGTTTAAGGAGCTGTAAAGTGGGACAAGCCAAGCTCTGCTTCAGTCCTGTCCCTGGGATCCCCCGTCTGGGGCCATCGCGCTGCCATCCCACCACCCTCCTGCCCAAGGACACCACCAGGCATTGCCAACGGCCTTGATGGGTGGGTTTGCTCTTCAAAACAAAGCCCCAAAGTGAAACACTTGGTGGACCCGGTTGGAAACCATGCTGTCTCATCAGCGTTTTCCCTTGTTTTAATGCCAGATTTTTGGGTCCCATCCCTAAGGGTGGATACGAGGCAGCTCCCCAGCTGGGACCCTGCCTTCGCCTGCTGTGGCAGACCCTGACACCATTGCCGAGAGCAGGTCGCCTCGAGCAGCGATGGGTGGGAGTGGAGAGGAAGGAGAGTGGAGAGGAAGGAAACTTCTTTCTGTATCGCTCCCACAAGCTTGGGAGAGTCCAGGCTGCACCCTCGGTGGGCTCTCCGGCTCTGGGGAGCAGGGCCGGGCCTGAGGGAGGCCATGACAGGCACCAGTGAGGGGAGACCCATGAGGGGTGACCGGTGGGC
>NW_009695203.1:579-1396 GCF_000703405.1 Apaloderma vittatum | reverse complement strand
ATTCAATGTTTGGATTATAACGATGAGCAAATGTCGTTTGTATCTTATTGAATACTTTTTCTTCGCAAGCTTTGCTTCAGGTGTTAATTTCCTCTCAGAACTCAGATCGGAGTCTCCCCTTAACAAACCAAAAAGAGGAGATAATTCTTCAGTAGTAATGCCCAAAGAAGGATGAATCCAGTTAATTCTTCCCAACAATTTCTGCAAATCATTTAAAGTACAAAAACATCGATTCCAAGTTAATTTCTGTGGAGAAACTAAGGCATTGGTTAATTTCTACCCTAAATACTTCCATGGAGCTTCTCTTTGAATTTTATCTGGTGCTATTTGTAAACCATACACTTGCAATGATGATATCAAAAAGGAGCAGACTTGTTGCAAGTAAATCTCATCTACGTGAGCTATCGATATATCATCCATGTAGTAATAGATCAACGCATGAGGGTATTTTTCTCTAACAGATTTAAAGCAGAACCGACCACGAATTGACATGTGGTCAGACTAGAAGCACTTTAAACTTGCATTATTTACTGTGAGCTGCTGAGCCAATGCAGATGCTCACATCTCAGCCTTGTACCTGTCCGATCCCACATGCATGCAACCTTAATAAAGTCTGTAACAGTAGCTGTTTCGTTGGTGGATCTCAGCATCTCCAGAATTCTTTTACAATCCGTGTTAGCATTCTTCATAGCAAGCTGCAGTAATAATGCATCTCCTGCCGCTGGTACATCTACCTGTCTTTCAATAGCTCATTGTAATTTATCAATAAATTGAATGTAGGGCTCACCATTAGCTTGTCTGATAGTACCAAAAGGTT
>NW_009695203.1:0-226 GCF_000703405.1 Apaloderma vittatum | reverse complement strand
ATGCTATAGGAAATCTGTTGATGTTCTGGTGCCTGAGTCCCGTCTGGCCACGTACGCATAACTACCGGCATAGCTTTAACTACCTGAGGGAAAAAGTCAGTGTTAAGGAAACCACACTCATCACAATCAGCTAAATATCCGTCAGGGAAATCTGAATCCTGGTAATAGGAGAGAGCGCTGGATGAACCTGTGGAGAAGGGAGGGGGTGCATAGGGTGGGGGTCGAT
>NW_009695202.1:0-2599 GCF_000703405.1 Apaloderma vittatum | reverse complement strand
TGATGATGGTGATGATGGTGATGATGATGATTTTCTGTCTTCTGCTGGTATTGTATTTTGGATTCAGGGTGGAGCAAAGTTACACTCATCAGCTATTCTTTGCAACTACGATAGCTAGCCAGTGATTTTAATAAAAAATATAAGCTGAGAGTCCAATCTCATGTGTCTTCTTGTAAATCTTAGCCTTAAGATTGTCACATTAAGACAATATAAGTCCCTGTAAAACTGTTACAGTTAATACTATAATTAGAGAAATAATAAGGTTGCTTGGTCCTAGTCTAGGACTAATTAAAAATATATAATTCAACATTTTACATAGCTTTTATATTAATAAACTGCAAAAGGTAAAGTAATCTGTGAGTGGTTTCTGGAACTCTGCAGCACAAAAAGAAAGCTGAAAGAAAAATCTTTTTTTTTGCTTTTATTTTCTATTCCTGATAGAAGAAGAATTTAGATTAAAGCAAATTTATACAGAGTTGTTCAGTGGAAAAAGAAATGTTCCATGTTTAAAGAGAAAACAGTACAGGTTTAATCCTTCTCCTTCTAATACAATGGGTATTTCAGTGCAGTCATCAGTGAAAACAGCTTTTATGCCAGTGCTCACAAAAAAGCCCTCTTGGGTATTGAAGCTACAATGCTGAGATAGGAGAATTATTTCAGACTTCTCTGAACCTGATCAAGGTGCCTGCAGGGAGACTGCCCCGTGTGTGCAGGCTGCGACTGAAGCAACCTGGAGCCACTGGCCTCGAGGCCAGGAAAAACTTGTGCTGTTTTTCAGTGGATCATGATCAGACCCAAAGCGCACTGCCTGCCTCCTCAAAGGCTGGATCAGTAGACCTGGGTCTATCCTCTGGCTTATTTAGGAAACGAATGCGTATGTCAGGCTTTTTTAATATAGTTGAAGCGACAGCGGTTTGCAAATGTCCTCAGTCTGTTCCAAGATGCTTATGAACAAGCTTTTTAAAAAAAGCATAAGATCGACAGTAGTCTAAAATTCTCCACAGACATTTAAAATTCCACTGGAAATTTTTAAGGAATATGAAACCCAGGTTTTCAATATCCGTTTGAGTCATATATCATGGAATTCCAAGGACAGAAGACTAATACTGTCTGTTCTCTGTGTAGTTAGTTTCATACAGTTACTCATGCAGCAAATCACTAGGGAGACCAACACCACCAAAGCGTGAGTTGGAAGTGTGCAGTAACACTCACATGGCATACTTCAGCCCAGTAAAAAGGTGTTCAGAGTAGATCGGAACTCTGACAGGGAGCATACAGATATTTCAATAATTTCTCAATGCATTTATTTGTAAACTAAAAAGAATGAAAGCCCAGTACGTTATTCTTACAACGTCACTTCTTTCAGTGCAAAACCACACTTTGTGTAATACTGCATTTTGCTGTCATTTTGTATTACATTTTTCTATTTTTTAAAATTATCATCCCTGAGTTGCGCTTTACTATAGAGTTATTAATTTTAGCTATAAAACACGCTCTTCTCTTCAGTATCATCTGTTTTTAAACTGAACAGTCCTAGTTGTTACAAGGTTTATGATACAAATCAGTTAACTGAATTTATCTTGTTTTGATTTGAAAGGGGGAAGTCTTTTAAAAATTTCTTTTACTGCTAATATCAGGTCTCTGCAGCCAAAAGTAATTAGACAGGCAGAGAGAAGAGACATAAGACAGAGTCTTTGGTCTTTAACTGTATTTTGCCTGTCTCATTCCCAGCTGCATTGGCCTAGAGATTGTCACAAGATCAATGAGAATTGGATCGTTCCACACTTAACCCCAGCAACCCCTCTTCTCACCACCACACGTTTCTGAATGAAAGCTCTGCAGAATGCTTCTTGTTCCAGACACAGGGGCAGGTGGAGGGGTGCCGATATGCCAGCTGTAAGAGCGGAGTAATAACAACAACCTCATGTTGCATCTCTGCGTGGTCCCTGCCCCAAGCTGTGCCGTATTTGCCACCTCCGCTCCCCATCAGGAGCAGTAGCTTGGGCTTGACTGAGGGCAGTTCTGTCCTGGGTGCAAGCGACCCAGCTGTTGGTCGCAGCCCACTGCTCCGCCGCTTTTCCCTGCTGCGTGCCATAGGGCCTGCAGCTGTCATTTCCAGGCCCCCAAGACAAGAGATGAGGGCCAGCAGAAAAACGTCCCCCTCATGGTCCAGGAGAAGATGGTCAGGGCCCTGCTGCTCCACATTGATGTGCACAGATCTATGGGGCCGGATGGGGTGCATCCTAGAGCGCTGAAAGAGCTGGCAGGGGTGCGTATCAAACCACTGTCCATCATGGGCTGACTGGGGAGGCCCCAGCTGACTGGAAGTCAGCCAATATAACAGCCATCTGTAAGAAGGGAAAGAAAGGTGATCCAGGTAATTACAGGCCTTTTAGTTTAACTTCGGTCCCAGGAAAGCTGATAGAGCAGATCATCTTGAGCTGTATTATGAGACATGTGCAGGACAGCCAAGTGATCAGACCCAGTCAGCATGGGTTCATGAAGGGCAAGTCCTATCTAACAAACCTGATCTCCTGTGACCGGGTGACCCACTGGCTGGATGAAGGCAAGGCTGTGGATGTTGTCTGCCTTGACTTTA
>NW_009695201.1:34863-72606 GCF_000703405.1 Apaloderma vittatum | reverse complement strand
TGGCCGCCCGGAGCTGCTGTCCGGAGCCGGTTTCAGCCACGGTCCCCTCCCGAGAAGAGGCTTCGGCGACAAGTTTGCGCCCGTCGGTGCGATGAAGGCGCGTTGATGTCTTGTTGCACATGCCGCGGGTTGGTTGGTTGGTTTGTTTTCTTTCTTCCTTTAGTTCTCTTTTCAACCTCGCTGGTTTTAATTCACTCTTAGGGAAGGAAAGGACTGGCAGAGGGTAAGAAGTGCCTTTCAAAAGAAATTAATGAAACCCAAGGAAGTTGCAAAACTGGATACCATGATCAATGAGGTACTGTGCTTTGAGATATTATTTCTCTATCCCCATTTCCCTGGAAACCTGGGAAATAAAATCAGATCAAACGATCCAGTTTACCTAGAGAGCTGTTGATATGCTCTACAGTGGTAAAACCTTGAGTTCATACTCTGAAATCACTGAGGGAGTAATAAGTACAAACTAATTATCAGGGTCTTACCAAAAGTGAGACTACACAGCAACCTGCAGTTGAGATTATCTGTCTCCACAGACAACAAGATGATTCCACAATGATACGTGCTCCTACAAACAGAGGTTTTGCTTACTTTTCTTGCATTTGGTGGTTTTTTTTGCTTTTACTGCTTTATTCTTATGTTCCTCCAGGGAACACACCTACCTCTTTAACCTCTGTGTTCCTCACTGAGTTTGAGGAGCATCTGTGACAAACATCTTAATCCTCTTTATTGTGAAACTCCAGTATTATCCCAGAGTCAGACTGAAGCATTTCATCCCTGTGGAGTAAAGCTCAGTTCACTGAAGTACAAGCAGTAGTAACGTAAGAGTCATGTAAAATCCGGACTCAACACAGGGGGAAATTGAACCTTGTTCAAAGAACAGGAAGGATAGGTATTCCACTCTTACATCAGATTATTGTCTATTTAAAAGACAGTTTAAATGTTAAATTACACAGGGGTTTTTTTAGTTGATGCCATTTTATTCTATTCTTTTCTTTCTTCTCTCTACCACTTAGGTCCTGGAGGACTTCATGCACAGAATAGATGATGTTTGTAACCACAATGGACAAATGGAAGATGTCTATTCAGAATTCAACAAATGGTCATTTGAAAGTAAGTTGGTTTTTGCCTCAAAATGGTATGCATTTTGTACCTGCTATAGCATCTCAGTTAAAGTATGATCACTGATAAATGGGTAGGCTGATTATTTCCAAACTATCAAGTGCATTATCATGGAAAGTGGGTTGCAGAAAAGCCAGGGGACTACCAGTACATGTGCAAAATTCCGCAGCAGATGTACAAACTCTTCTGTCTGGTTATCTATATGGCAAGGAAAAAAATTCAAACATTATAGTGACTTATAAATGCAAACCTTGGGGGAAACACAGTGCATTTATCTAGAGTGGAGTCAGATAGCATGTGACCATTTTTGTCCATCTGGTATTTGTTAATTACCAGCAGCACAAGATCAATTAAATTATCTAATAACATTAAAGAGGTATTCCTTGTAGACATGGGTTGGAAAATTCCATCTAAAATGTTTACATTGGGATTGAGAAACATAGGAATAAGTTACCAAGACAGGAGCCTCCATCTTCAGAAACCTTTCAGAGTACACTAAGAAACCATCTGCCAAAAATTACTGAGGGCAAAAGAAACTGCATCAGTGGTTCCCAACAGGAGAGATGGTCGAGTGTAGTGTGTAACTGAATGAGCTCTGCCAGACCTGTCTGCTCTTGGCTGGCTCATCTCAGCGACCTGTGTACTGAGTTCCTGAAAGTGGTCTCTGTTTTTCACTGTCAGTGGTGATGGTTGCTTTTGGAAAGGAAGAAATAGGAAGTGACAGCTATTAAAAAAACCCACCACCAA
Source organism: Apaloderma vittatum (assembly GCF_000703405.1). NCBI lineage: Eukaryota > Metazoa > Chordata > Aves > Trogoniformes > Trogonidae > Apaloderma > Apaloderma vittatum. The sequence continues at coordinate 70,743 of NW_009695201.1, read as the reverse complement.
CAACAAAAAACGTGGAAAGAGGTGGAAGCTGGTGGAGTGTGGGATGCTGCCAGTGTGTACCTGTGGGTTTTGGCTGTAGAAAGAACTTGGAGATGCTAGAGTAGATGGCCTCTTCAGGTTTGGTTTTTCTGCAACTCAGAGCTCTTCAGCAGCATTGCCTAATAGCTTCCTTGACGAATGTGCCAGCCTTGCTTGGCAGAATGATCTAATGCTCGTGAGGGGATTAGTGGTGATTCTTATGAGTGAAGAAAGTCTATTGTAAGGACACCTTAGCTAGATATACTACTACTTGGGTCTGAGGCAAATGTGCAGAAGGTGTTTTGAAATGCTGCTCTTATGGATGTGTATCATAGAACATTTTCCACAGGGATAATCCAAGCCATTCTGTAATAATAAATGGTGGACACTATGCACCCTTTTGTATACATCTTTTAATGGTAATATTGCTTAACAACAGGTATCTGCCTGGTGCTCTATGGAAAGAGGTTTGGTCTTCTACAGCAAGATGTAGAAGAAGAAAGTCTGAACTTCATCAAGGCTGTAAAAACGGTATGGAAGAGTCTCGACTGGGGCTGTAGTGATTTTCCACCCCTACTCCTAATTAAAGGGTGCCAGTGTAAGTGAGTCACCTGAAAAAAAAAAGAAATTTAAGCTTCAGTGCTACATGTGTATTGGCAGCCTCGCACATCTGAAGCGACATATGTGCAGAGCTAGCAATGAACCTCTGACTGTCTCATTTATGAAATGCCTAAATCTGTGGGGTAATAATGCTCTATGGACATCAGGGTCATCCTGGAAATAGAGTTATCAGCTTAGTTGGTTAACTTTCCTCTTCCTCTGAGACACTTGTGCAACACTGCTGCTTGTTGGGTGGAACCCTTGGAGTTGTGTGGGATTATGCAGATACACTGGATTTGGAGTTAGTCATTCCTACAAGCACACCTGCTGCAACTTGGACTCCGTTGATAAATATCTACCTAATTTTAGCCCTCTAAAAGATAGGCATCCAGCCTAGCCTAGTTTTTTGGCTCTATCTGTCGTCAAGGGAGAGGGAGGCACTGCCAAATGGTGGCTTGTTCCATTCTAAAGCAGGTGCCTAAAATAGGTAGGATGAAACACCCACTGGAGAAGCCTCCTACCCTCCATGGGCACTCCCTCATTTTTATCTGGGTACAGTCTAAGTAGATTGAGACCCGTTCTTTCTGTCCAAGATGGAAAAACTGCCACAGTCTTGACTTCCTGAAAATTGTCTCTTACTTTACAGTCTAATTTTGTTCAGAGACAACGAGTAGATACATGAAAAAATGATTTCAAAACCTCTTTCTCCACCGTAGATGATGGCTACTTTTGGAATGATGATGGTGACCCCTGTGGAACTTCATAAGGGTCTGAACACAAAAGTCTGGCAAGCTCATACTAAAGCATGGGATGATATATTTAAAACAGGTTATTGTTTTAAACACAATTTCTTTCTTTTCCATTCATCTCTGTTTCCTACTTGGAGTTAACTTTCTTCAAACTTGCTGCTGCCCTACACTGCTGATAATTACTGCCTTCAGCAGCAGGAGATTGAGACACCTTTGCTGCAGCTAACCACAAACCTATTCCAAGCATGAGAACACTGTTGTCTTATGTCCAACGCTTATGTCTGGTTGTGGGGCAATACCCAATCCCCAGAGAAGCCCTAAGAGATTTAGGAGCCAGCAACATGACGAGTCCACTTTAATCTGTTGTAGGAGTAAATAGTCAGAAAGTGTATAATCTCTTTAAAGGCAAGGTATATGAATGAGAAACGGGACTTCCCTCAAAGGGACATCAAAGTCAGTTGTTTTCTTGAGGAACAAGAAATTTACATGCAACAAAAGCCTGATTGCATCTATTTTTGCCTTCTGCTAGTAAATCAAAGGCTTGAATTTCCCCTAGGGGAGTCTGAGTGCTAAGAGTCTTTGATTTTTTAACACCTCGATCTTAGGAAATTCAAACTAATAAATTTTACACACTTGTTTGCTAAATATTTCACTCAACAAATCACTGATTTTCTTTCCTAATTTAAGAAAACAGAATTTTTTTCAATTCTATTCAGAAATAATTTTTGTGACTGATTCTTTTTGTCTGAAAAGTGAAAATACCCTTATTTATTCTAAAGCTCATTGCTTGAAAGTGGAGCACAGCTTGGTATCTTCTTTCAAAATCCTGCATGTGAGACAAATGTTTGCTCTTATTTTTGTAATATTTTTTGTGGGTTTTTCCATTAATTGCCTCCTGCTCCTCCCTCCTCAGCCAAGCACTCCATTGACTGTCGGCTGGAAAAGCACTCTGCAAACCCTCAGGAGGATTTCCTCTGTGACATCTACTCTGGAGGACAACTTTCCAAGAAGGAGCTCTATGCTGCCATCACAGAGCTCCAGATAGCTGGAGTTGAAACGGTACACCTGACTTTCCAAGAGCTTGTTAAAATTAGCTTCCTTCCAACTCCCTGCTTGCTTCCATAACCATCATTACACCTGAGATGGAGCTAGTCCTGTAGTTGCTTTGGTGGCCTAAGTGAATTTTTACCTGAAATCACTAGATTCTTCTTCTGTTTGTTACTCCTAGAGAACATCTGGAACAGCTCATAATCCCTTAGGTTTACAAAATACCATTAGGCAGTGGCGAGCTCTCAATATTGCTTTGAACTTTTGCCAACTTCTTGTTTCTGTCACCACAAAGGAAAGTCTTATGTTTGTTTTTGGTTTGTTGCAGACGGCCAATAGTTTACTGTGGGCTTTATATAACATTTCACGCAATCCACATGTTCAGCAGAAGCTTCTCCAGGAAATCCAGAGTGTTTTGGCTGCTAATGAAAGACCAAGTGCTGAAAGCTTGAAGAACATGCCTTATCTAAAAGCATGTTTGAAAGAATCCATGAGGTAAAATTCTCAAATAATTTGCAAAAAAGCAAAATGGTCACAGTTTTTTTACCATCTAGTGTGTACTAGGGAGAAAGAGTTTTCTAGTATATAGAATTTTGTTCACCTTGTTGTTTAAGGTTAAACTATGACAGATAGAGGAAGAAAAACTGCTGGAAATTTAACCCATTTTGTTTCTTTCACTGTAGATTAACACCATCAGTGCCATTTACCACTCGAACCATTGACACAGAAATGGTTCTGGGTGATTATGTGCTGCCCAAAGGGGTAAGTCAATTAATTTAGCTTACTAGAATATTTTGTTATTGATTAACTGTCCTGTAAACCACTGAAGTTGGTCATATTACACTCAAAGTGACTTTGCCAAAGGCGGAGTCCCAGGATAAGGAATCAGGAATTCACCCCAAGAATTCCCATGAACTGAAAACCATACCTGCCTGCACTGCTGTTGGATTTAGACAAAAATATTTTGGTGTGCTGTTTCAAAAAAAAATTCAAACTTTCATACGATTTTCTGAGGAAACTATGACCTTTTCTGTGTTTGAATTAAACTTCAGAGAATTACACAACATCTGAACAAACTGCCTCACCTTTACTGTTGCATTATTTTTTTCCATTAACTGGCTGATTCACTTGGTAACTCTAAGTCAATTTATAATTATGAAAATTTCTCTGTTGCTTTGTTTATAGACCGTACTAATGATAAATAGCCATGCCCTGGGTTGCAATGAAGAATACTTTAAAGGCTGGACTCAGTTTAAACCAGAGCGCTGGTTTCAGAAGAACTTAATAAATCCTTTTTCGCATGTTCCATTCGGCATTGGGAAGAGGATGTGCATCGGGCGCCGCGTGGCAGAGCTGCAGCTTCACTTGGCCCTTTGCTGGGTAAATACTCCAAAATGTCATTCTGTACATGATGCCTGGTTGTTCAACATCTCACCTAATCAGAAGATGTAGAAGCCAAAGCAGGCTAACTGAAATGTTTGTGTTTCAGCTCATTCGCAAATACCAAATCGTAGCAACCGACGACCAACCAGTAGAAACGCTCCATTCAGGAATACTGATTCCCAGCCGGGAGCTTCCCATTGCATTTCACAGGCGATGAGGTATGTGCAGGAGGGTCTCCTGAGTATGTGAGGCTTTTCTTTGAACCTCATTTAGAATTTTCATAGACCTGCAAGTCTGGAACGGGTGTTTTTCTGAGTTTTATTCTCACAACGTGGGATGTATTAAATGCCATCACATTCCATTACTTTTAAGAGAAAATATTCCATATACTAAGAAGACAAATTTTGTACAGCTGATAGCTCTGAAGTTAGCTGTTTATTTTAAACTTCAGAGAGCATGTCTTCTGTGCATGACGCAGATCAGAAATGGGGAAATCAAAATGTATATACTTTGGAGAAAATGATTGCCATTATTTTGTTAAAATATGACATCTTGACTGCATTTCTAGAAGATATTTCCTGAAAAAATAGCATTTGGTTTTGAATATCAATGTACAGATTTAAAAGAAAATATCCTAGGGAAGGAACACTACACCAATGTGCCACAGAGTTTAGATAAGAAATATTGATTTTGGGCAGAAGGAAAAATTAAAAAAATATCTATCTGTAAATGTCATGCAGTGTTGCAACTCGTTATACGCTTTTGGTTCAAAAGAATTGAATGTAAGACTTTCTCTGCACACAAACTTGTACAAATAAGCTACAAAAAAAGCTGATTTGTTTAAAAAATCTAAATTGGAAAACTAGGTCTTTGATCTAGAATTAAGTCCTCACATTAGAAATCAAGTGGCATTTAAATACTGTGGGAGGTACTTTTTGCTCGCCAACACCACAGGAAGAAAATCACCCAGTATAATCCGAGTTAGGCTTGTTGAGTGCTATTTGCTTTCAAATAACTGATTGCTATATAAATTATTTTTGTCTTCAATATAGCTTGCAGAATATAAACAACAATGCTGCTGCTGCCTTCTCTGAAAAAATACGCATTGACTTGGAAAATCAAAGCCTGTGGTAACCTGTGGAGAAACAGCAACACATGTCCCTGGAACAACTGCTGGGCCAGAAATAGTATCAAGAAAAGCTCCCATACTGTTTTATTGGAAAAATGTGGTTAGTTAGTTCAGGTGTACTTAGCAATGTTAAAAGGAAAGAAAAATACCATGCACGTTCCTATACCTATGCAAATACACTGATGTAGTGGAGCTGAGGGACTGTACAGGATAGAGCTTGATAATGAGCTGTGGAGTGTTATGTATAGTCCTTGTTAGTGCACAGTGAAATTATTCTAGCCTCAAGCTGTTCAACAGGCTGGCTTGGCAAGAGCTTGTTTCCAGTTCGTGGATATCATAGAGGACACCTGGAGGGGACAACAGTCCCAACTGAACTGGCCCTGTTAGCTCAGAGGGGAAAAGCTATTGAGAAGACAGCTTAAGGGAAGAGAAATTCACTTAGTCCTTATCAAGTTACCAATGTCATGAGTTAAACTGAGAAGTAAGATGGCAGTCTGTGGTAAGGCTGACAACAGGGCTTAAAGGTTAGGATAACTGAAGAAGTATACTTTCCCTAACATATTCACTTCCTTAATGAAAGGGAAATAAGGACAAAGATGTGTAGCAGGATTTATTCCTCAAGCCTGCACAGTACTTTGATTCGAACTGTTCCAATACTGTGCCTGCCACATGCTCTGCTCGTGCCCACAGAGCTTCATGCCTCCAACTCCCACACAAGCCACTTTGTCACACCTTTATTGTTAAACCTTAGTGGCCTTTTATTATGTGAAAGGCCTTATCCATAAATAGATTCACTGGAATCCTATGGGTTCTGCCACTATTAAATGATGATTATCCTAACAGGATAGTTACTTCATCAGATGAGTAATATAAAACATGTTTTGAAGAACCACAGGGAATAAGGATCCTAAACATTTTGAAGAGGTCTATTTCTTGTGAAGGTTTCAACACCTGTATCTAAAGGTTAAAGCTGTCACTGCCCTGCATGTAATAATGTGTGGTAGCTATTATGGTCACTAGTATATTTTCTCATGATGCAGTTTCAAGTACAGGTTTATATATATAATCATAAGTGGTTATTTTTATTTTTTTTACATTCTAGAATGATACAACTTCTTAGCATTTTTTGGTCTGTCTCTTGTGGGGTTTTTTTTGTTTCTTTTCCTCTGATGTTAAACTCAGACATAATTGTAGCCATACCACAATGTGTAAAGCAATTTGTGCATTATCTGAATCTTTTTAGTCAGTTTGGTAATTCTTGATTTTGCAATAAAGATTTCTATTTTTTTTCTATAAGCAGTCTTCCATAGTTTATTGTAAAGTCTTCGTAGCATTACAAAAATTCTGTCTTTCAAGGTAACTTCTTGCAAAGAAGTTCCTGCAGTACCTTGATCCCTCAGCTTAATATCCTCAATGGGCTTGAACCTGAAATTCTATCATATCTACTTACTTTAATTCAACAGTGAAAAACTTCTGCTTTATGATCTCCCCAAGTTGTTCTATCGTATGCTCCAATGACACTCAAGATGGGGAGCTGTTTGCAAAGCCCAGCTCCCGGCGGGAGGGTGCAGGGGCACAGCCTGGTGCCTGGCCAGCCGCGGTGAGGTGGATCCCAGCTTAGCGAGTGCAGGAGAGTGAAGCCCTGCAGCATGTAGCTTTGATACCAAACTCCTTTTGTGCCGTTAATCTTGCCATTCCTTCCACCCAGGCTAGCCCTAGTATTCAGGAATGTGCTAAATCCATGCATACAGCCCTTTTCCCTCTGTATAATCCCATCAGACGTCGGTGAATGCTACTGTGAGGAGGCTTTCTGCATCCACAGCATGATCTGAACGCATTTCTCCCCAGCGTGCACAGGACTGAGGTCTCCAGGGATGGGATTGTTACATTTCTCTGCCATTACAGCAAGATAAAATCAATATAAAGCTTTGAGGAAGGATGAAAATAGTTCGAACCTTTGCAGGATCAAAAGAAATGATGTATATAAAAAAGGAGACATCCACCCAGCACTGTGACTGAAAGCCTGATGGTTATGCAAAGAGCAAATCTGACAGTTATCAAAACCTTTGCCAAGTGAAGGCTGCTGCCGGCTGAGTGAATGATGGTGTAAGAAAAATCATATAGCACTGTGTGAGAACATTGGTTTTCTGAAAATCATATTGCAATGTGTAGTTTAGAGTGACTGTGGTTTGTGCTGCTGAAACTGATCTGGCAGCTGGGAGTGCTGGGTCTCACAGCCCGGTGAGGCTGGGCTGGGAGATCGTAGGTGCTCATCCACTTAATCTCTGGGGAGCTTGCCACATTGCTCACAAATGCTCTGACGACTTAACCTTTAAAGACAACCAAAGAGAAGAGGTGTTATCTAGTTGAACTGACCTTGACAGCCTAGTTATCAGCTATTTCAACATCCTTTATTGCTTCTGTATAGTAAATCACAGGTTCATGCTTACCGGAGTGTTCATTATTTTTGCTCTTTAAATTTAGTAGACTCAAGGATTTATTCAAGTGTTGTTCTGAATAAGGTCTTGAACAAGTCTATACAGGCTGAGGCACAAATGTGTGCTGTTTTCTGGATTTCTAAAAGTACAGTAACCACTGACCTGGAAAATTTTGTTCCGGAAGCTTTGTAGATTCTCAAGTTCCTGAAGTTTTCAAAGAACTTCATTAATCTGCTACCTCAAAGTAGATGTCCAAAGCAATTTCCCTAGCAAATAGGTAATTATCAAACTACATAGATAATGAATGACCAAGCCAGACGTTCACATTAAGAAACCTGTATGGCTTTCTTTTTCTCTTAGTTCAGAGGTATGAAAACCAGCATGATGCTTCTGAGATTAATAAATGTCTATGAAACCTCTCGCCTATAGTCAGCTGGAAAAATTCAGTTCATTTCTTTGCTTCTTTGAAATTATTTGCTCATTCAAAATTACGTATTAGAAAGACAAAGACACCACCACTTCCCTGTTATCATTTCCTGCAGTTACTCCTCAGAGGAAGATAGATGGATTGTAAACCGAATGGAATTAATTGGCCTCCACATTAACTTTCTCAACAAGGAAGTGACTTGGGTTTACTTATCCAAAAGGAAGGTAATTCTGCTCAGGCTTTAGGCATGTTGGTGGGAATGATATAGACAAAGTTTGAGCCAACTAGTAGCTGGTTTTTTATGAATCAAGAATGCCAGTTTTCAGGACTGGCAATCTGGCACTTCTCATATATGCTCTGTTCATTGTAAGGTGGCTGCTATATAGTGTGCTCTGAGTCAGTCTCCGCATACACCTTTCAGTGCTGTGATTAGATGACAAATAATGTATTCTAGTTTGTCTTCTTCGTTCCTGAGCTGGATCTTTGTTCTCAGCAACTAAATGTAGAAATCATGTCTGTGTCAATGCTAACTTTCACTGATGGAGCAAAATAACCCAATCTCTGCAAAATTAATTCTGCAAACCACTCATAGCTGAAGTTTATTTCAGAACAAATTTTATGAGAACATCTCAGCACGTGCTTATTTTTAAATGTGTGAAACATCATATTGACCTCAGTTGGACTGCATTTATATGTGTAGGTTATTTAATGCATTGTCACTTTTTATAAAAGGAGAAGATTAACCATTTCCAATATGTCATTTGTGGCATATACATTCAAAATTCATGTAAGGGTTGTAGCTTTAAAAGAAAAGGCTGTCTTTTTACTTCAGCTAATTGAAACAAAGGGCCTATTGAGAATGAAATTGCAAGCAGTCTCATTAATCTCATACCCTGGATGTGTGTGTTGTTCTGGTAACTTGTGGACTGATATATCATAGTGTGGGTGGCTGCATTTAATTTTTTTTGATGTGTCCTTCCAGGCATGGCTGGAAGTATGAATATTATATTACAAAAATAAGCATTATGCTTATTCACTTACATTTATTCTTGGGTATTTCTGAGTATCAGCTTTCAAGAGAGTGAAAACCAGCAAAATGCTAAATTGTTTTGTCACAGGAACAGCACATATCCTGACCTTCCTGCCGATACTGCTGACTCTCTGCTCCTTTGTACTGTAGCTCAGTGCAATCCCACTGCCTTAAACCCCTTTCATGCACCAAGGCACAAACCAGGAATACATTTGCTAACATTAGGAAATGTAAGCTAACATGACACTGGTATCAGCCACTACAGAATCAGTAAAATTCTTGGGGCAGGGAAGTGTAACTGGTACAGATGGAGACCAGACTTGCGACTGAGTTCAATGTTAGAGTGTACTTTTTCCAAGCCTAACTCACCATGTGAATATTACTATTCACTATTTTCTTGTCTGTTTATCCAGAACTGCATTAACACCTCATACAGTACCTATCTGGACCTTATCTGCTATATTCCTATATTCTTCTTCTCTAGCAGAGGAAAGACTACATTGCCTTTCAACTCCTGCCCATAGTTTTTGTCTCAACTGTACGATCAGTAGTCTGTGGCTTTGGAATAACATGAAAAAAGATCAACTTAAGCTATAGTATTTGGATCCAGAAGGAGTTTTAGAAATCTTTACATTGTGGGGTTTGGGTGGAGCTGAACACTTACAGAGCAAGCCTCCTCCTGACAAGGAAAGGAACAATGAGACTTCTTTCTGAGACAAAATATTTTTCTCCAAAGGACAATGTCAAAACAAGCGTGGAATGGAATGCATTTTATAATCAGGGTAAATTATACTTTGCTTTCTCGGGCATGTTCCTCTCGACAAGTTCAAACTCTTTGCCTCTAATTGTTAAACGTGTTGAATGAACTCCAGGCACCACATGTCAGAGAAGAGGGAAGGCACTGAGGCAGGCCCTGGCAGGGAGCACAACAAGGCAATAAAGGGGAACTCTGAGCACATGAGTTACCCCTTGGTCTTCCCAAATTGGTACATACATTTATGATACTTTACCCTCCACTATCAAGTTAGGTGCCCAGAAACTCGATAGTAAATCAAACAAATAACATCTGATTCATCCTGCTGTTGAACTGTGTTCCACATGTAGCCAGGAGATAGGAGAGAAGCAGGAGAATGGTGCAGGTCTTGTGCACCATGAACTAGAGGGGATCCTCACTGTCGGATGGACTTAGAGCAGCATGAAGTTGGCTCAAGGTGAAGAAAGGAAAAGCTTTCCCTAAATTTAATGGAAATAATGGAAGGAAGTATTTGAAAAACTCATACCTTGGGCAATATGAGTTGCACTTATCTAGACTTCCAAGTTCCCAGAAAAAAATGCCCTTGTTATCTCAGTTATACCAAGGGGAGTCACAAATAGTTTTACAAATGAGGTCAATGCCTGAATCAAGTTCAGTCCCACTTGGTTCAGGGCAAAGTACCCACATATCTGATCAGGGGTTGGCCAAGAGCTATCTCAATCCATGGGTAAAGGCTGTCATCGGTCCTAAAACTGGGAGCTGCTTTGAGGGCTTTGCAGGAACATTCAGGCACAGGCTGAAGATGCCCAACTGCACCTCGTCAACACATTTCATTATATTGAGGATGCAAGTTAATGGATTAAATCAGTTGTCCTTCCATAAAGCACAGGAGAAGGCCTCAGCCAGGATCCAAATTTTAGTAATTTCAAATGGGATCTGCAGAGCATAAGCAAAACAAGAAGGACTTTGGGAGCAAGACTCTGGGCAGGAAGACATGAAGATAGTTGGGTTCACACACATCTCTTGCTTAGTTCAGGAGGTGCCAAGGTTTTGGTACTCCAGAACAATCCTGTCTTCCCTTTGGCTATGTTTGAAAGTCAGAGCAATAGAAAAGAATAGCTTTAAACATACATTGCTCCTTGCGACACACACATTCAGTATCTCACTTCAATGCAAGTGAAAATCTTCAAAGTACACCAAAAAAAAAATTATACACCAAAGAGAATAAAACAGGAGATATCTTGTAGGAAGGCTTCTGCTCAACCTACCTGTTTACATGCATATTGAAAAAGACTTTTTAGGGAGAAAAACTGGAGTAGAGTTCCAAGAGCAATGCAGGCCCATGATTGTAAGGATATTTTATTTTTGGAGGCCTCTTTATAAATTATGCTTTCACCATTGATTTAGACATCTAGGGCTTCACCTACATTAACTAGCTGTCAATGAGAGTTAAACTCTGAAGGCTCTTCTGAAAATGGCAAGAACTTTCTCCTAGAAGCCATATGTACTAATGTCAGAAGAATAGATAGAGTAATTGGGTGAATTTTTTAGGTGTCATTAACTAATCTGCAATAAAAGCCCTGTGGAGATTGCACCCCAAGGGAACTGTGTGAGTTCACAGCGTAATTATGGGTTGTTGTCCTCCACCTCCCTCATGACCATGTACCCTGCTCTCTCTCAACCATGAGACATTGATCCAGACAAAAAAACTTTTTTGCAAAGTTGGTTTAAGTGTAGGATCAGAGATCCACTCTGACTCACCTTTGGCTACTAAATTGCTGGAGTCAACAGCAGGAAAGCGGCACGAACATGTATCTGAGGTAGCTGCACAGATTGACCTAGGGAGTGATTCTCAAGATCACTCTTAAGAGAAATATGAGTGCTGAATCATTTAGTTTGAGGTGCAGACCCTCAGGTTCTTCAGTATTTAGATAAAATTAAGCCATCTAAATCTAGAAGGTTGTTTCATTTTGGTTTTTGAAGGGGTTTTGGTTTGGTTTTTTGGTGGATGTTTCCTAAATGCTAGAGTTTGCCTTTGGATATGCAAAATCTTCTCAGGAACTTTCTTTCTGTTTTGAACAAATCAGAAAAAAACTAATTGCAAAAGATGTCCTTGTTGCTGAACCATGGCAGAACACTCAGAGGGAAGTCTGGCAACCAAAGCAGGGGAAGATGTGCTTGAGGACATTTTCCAGGCCACAGAGTAGCTTCAAATACAGTTGATTCATAACTCTTTCCGAGTTTTTCTTTCCCAAAGACAGAAGGCAAAGAGAAACTAGATCAACTCATTGCTTGAAGAATCAAAGAGTTAGCTATGAGCCAACGACGTGCAGATATTCACCATTCACTGTGAGGGTGCGGGGAGGGGGGGAAATTTTATTTATATGTAGATACAAGAGAATGGAATAAATACATAAAAATAGCATATTGTACTACCTGCGGGTGGAGATACTCAGGGAGGGCTACGGCTGATGCAAATATTTGATCTGTGCTTTGAGTCAGCAGCTGGGTTCTGGCAGGTGCCCTTAGAAAAACAGAACACACATTTTCTGCATATTCAATAGCCCCTCAGGAAGCAACTGTTTCCTCTAACCACCCCTTGGATATTTGTCAGAAAAAAATTAACACTGGATCTCTGACAAAATTTGCACCGTTTTTTGATGTGTGGATAGCACTGAAATCTTCATAAATCTGCTACCATTGCTCCCTTTCCTACATGCTCTTGTCTTAACATGTGTACACAGAATCAACTGATTTCAGTTACTAATGCAGAGTTAAAGGTTTGCTTATATGACATCTGGCATGGAGAACCACACTTTAATTAGGCAGCGTCATTCATGGGAGAAGCCTGTCTTCTGAACCATTTCCAACAGTCTGTGCACGACTTCATGATATTCTTAGCTGGCATAGAAACCATGTTATATTATTAGTGACTTAAAGCACGTAGATACCTTAAAGTCTGGGTAACAGCGTTTGGCTCACAGTTAGTTCTGTACTTGCTCAAGAGCAGGCAGACTCCTTTGCTTCCCCTCGGAGTGCTGTCCTCTCATTTCATGCTGCACCTTTCCAGATTTACCTCATGTTATTGGATAAAAATCCAAGATCAATCAATTCTCACCCTCAGTGCTTATCTCAGCCTGTCAGATGCCTTTCTCCTTTGCTCCTGGGTAATCCCCACATGCCTGTTTCACCGAACTACTCCCTTCCTAGCATTCCCTGGGCTGTTTTCTCAGCCTGCACCGTATCTTCCTTGTGACAAGCCGAGCAAAACCAGACAGGACAATGAAGATAACACATTTTGTCCGTGTCCAGGACTGGACTACCAAATTCTGGCCAGAAGGCTTGTTTTAGCACAGCTATTGCTCCAGTAAGCCCGTGTGGAGAGAGGCTGCACTAGAATATGAACCTGTTGCCATTGATGAATGACATCCAGTAGCCGACATGAAAAAAAACAAAAGGGAATGTGCCACATAACATCTCTTTTGATCTTCAAGGACAGGAAAAATTTACAGAATGTGTCTAGACTAAGTGATGATTCATAATCTCTGCAGTGTCTTGCTGGGGGCAGGCAGAGTATAGCCAGTAGGACTCCTTCTTCTAAGCCCTTTCTGCTTTTTGTTTTTGTCACAGTTTCTTCCTGTGGAGAAAAATTAGTCAGGATTGTGTTTGGAGGGATCTGGATTCAGCACTTCCCAGAAGAAGGATATTTAACTACTTCAATATTAATCCCTGAAAGTTTGGATAATAGTGAATCATATGAGAACTATTACTAATGTAGCCTGTTTCTGATTACATTTGGGTCTGATGGTTGACCGAATTTTAAGAGAGCAGAGGCATGATTCCATGTGTAGGTATTGCCATTGAGATGAAATAGCTTTTGATGGCCTACAACTGAATAAACACAGAAGGTGCCATAGTAGCGTTAATTATTGGGTGAAAGTCTATCACAGACTCTTATTTACAGGAGATAAGGGTTGCTGGCTGGAAAGCCAGGCAATGACTTATGCATCTCATCTGCATGGAGAAGTCATGAGACTTTATACTGTATTTTTGTTGTGTTTTTAATTTTGAGTTTATTGTGAAGTTGCTCGTGATACAGGTGGTAGCTCCTTTTTAATTCCCATATGATAAGGCTAGGCTGAACGAGCTGGGGTGGTGTACATTTCCTCTCTGGCAAAAAAACCCCACATCTGTTAGGTCTTCCTCACTAACTGGTTTGACTTGTGCAAATATTTTCCTAAAATAACCTGTGGCACTACTTAATGTCACCTGCTAATTTATTTGTTTTCATCCTAAGAGGCTTATTTCAAATCTTTTCTACTGTGTAAGTAAACCTCAGAATCAACTGCGAAGGAAGATGTGTCTGGCAACGCCATCTCTAAAACATCTTCTGCAATTGCTTTGAGCTCCAGCTGGACGAAGAATTTCCCTTGTGTCAAAAATTTCCTACTTAATTGTGCTTTGCTAATTGGCCTGAGAGTTTTATGGAAGTTTCTCTTTCATTTATCTGATGCTCTTTCCTCTGCATTTACTGTGAACAGTTTTTCAGACATGGAGAATAGCTTTTATGTTAGTCTTTATATCCTGCAGCATTCAATCCTGTCTTTCTTGTAGGCTGAAAGGATCTGTCAGCTTTCTTGCAAGCTGGGAAGTGTCCAAGAAATATAGGTTTGAGTCCTAAGTGGAATATCTTTTGGAATGGGTAGGTTCTCAGCTACCTCAGCACATGACAAACTAGGGATTAATGCAGTCACAGGATTAATACTAGCAGCTTTATAACACTGAAACCGAAGTCTAATACTCTTTTTTTTTTGGGGGGAGGGGTTAGAATTGACTTAACAGCTGCTTCGTATTTGTTTTGACTATAATTAGTACAATAAATTAAAAAAAACTTTGCACTTAATTTCAACTTGTAAGCTGAAAAGTAGAGAAAATCTTTGCTATATATTAATTTGGAAATACTATCAAAAGAGACATTACAAATGAAGTAGATGATGCTCACCTGCTTTTCTTTAACACAATGTTTATTCTATAGTTTCTGAGGAACTAGCAAGTGAGTATCAGTGATCAGTGCCTCCAGGGCTCAGAGAGTTAGTATAGTATGTGTTTTTTACTAAGAAAAATTAAAGTGTTATCAGGATTGGACTTTTGTGTGTCTATTTTTGGCATCCTTCAGTTGAAAAATGCACTGGCTGAACTTGCACTCCTAACCTCTCAATGGTGTTTTACTATTAATAGAAAGAGGATTTAATAAGTAACCAGCCTCACAGTGCATGCTAATACATTTCCACTTCTTTGCAACCTGCTTCTGTGAACTTCATGACTTGATACCCATGTAAAAAACAATAGACATCTCTGCCAGGATGCCCGAGCAAGAAGATGGGGGTGCCCACAGAGCTGCCACAGCTCAGCGGTGACAGCGCACGCCCAGGCTGGCTGCTCCCGGCATGGCCAATGTCCCCCTGGCTGGTGGCCCAGGAGCATTTAAAGCCATGGCCTAACTGCCACAAGGTTCCTGCTTCAACCTGCCTGTTGGAATAGGAGAGGAGGAGGATGGGGCTGTCAGGAGGATATATTCTCCCAGGGACCAGGATGCAGGGACAAGTGGCAGATGGAGGCTGACAAACAGCTGCACATTTTTCCAAGACTCCCTAATATTAACACGTTAGGAGCTAGTTTGTGTCTGAAAAGCAAGGAAGAGTCATGATTTAAGGGAAAATAAAAGATCCAGATCATTTTAAGATGCCTTGTTGCGCAAAGATAATGTAGGTCGTGTGTAAACCAGAAATTCTACCAGCGGTTATGGTGCAGCAAGTGGGAGTCAGTGTCAGCATGTGGGTAACTGGCACATCGTAGCCACCTGACCTTGGAAGAAAGGAGGAAAAACATTAGAAAAATGAGGCCAGGGTAGCTGAATTTATTTCAGAGCAATACATGACGTGATCATGCCAAATGGTATTTTACTTGAAAGGTTGAGAAACAGAAATGGAGTGTTTGCTACTCTGTTCCAAGAATAATATTTGAACTAATCCAGCAACTTTGATCATCCGACTACACGTTATGCTCATTTGTTAGAAATGTTAACATTTTTCTAGACCCATGCGGATTTCCCCTCCTTTTGATCTCTCAACACCCCCAGTTTTCCTGTAAGGTTAGAGGGATTAATCCATATTAATGTTCACAGAAGAAATAAAGTATCCTTTGTTTTTAAATTTTCCAAACTGGACAGGATTAAGACCAAATAATAAAACCATACAGAATAACTGGTTGCTCTTCTCTGCTATTACAAGTTGAACATTCCTTCTGACAGGCACTCTCAGAACAAGATTTCCACCAGCTCTTATCAGTTCAGAGCACAGATACCATTCCTTGGGTAAAGGTGAAAAGGGTTTTACAGCCAGAACAGTGGGATCGTAGGTTTGGGGTGGCTGTGTCTCAGGGCTAGGCTGGAGCCAGAACGAGTTGGCTGACAGTATAATAAATACACATAGATTACAACTTTCCTTTGGTAGCTCATAGGAACTCCTCTGGCCCCAATCAATGAAGCAGAGGTTGATTTAAACCCTCCCCAGGGATGGACAGTCCCTGCCTGTTCTGAGACAGGCCAGAGGACCCCAAATCTCAGTGGGGAAGTCAGTGCAAGTTATTTATTAGTGATATGTGAAAAAAGGAAAGAAGCTATGTGCTGTTCCTTGAAAAGTGAGGTTTCTTCTGACATTTTGTCTGTTTTCCACTTACGCTTTAGTTGGTATTTTATTTAAGAAAACTGATCAAGTACAAGGAAAATGCATGTGGCCACTGTCATTAGCCCCAACAAGCGGAGGTTCAAGTTACTGTATTTGCTCTACAAGATTCTTCATATTTACTTTGATTTAAAGCTTATGTCTCTGTTAATTGTACACCTCCATCTTATGACAACATACAATATATCAGACAAACAAAATTACTTTCCTGGTTTTAATGGTAAAAGGGGTATGGCTGGCTGTACTGGAAATCACTATTTCCATTTTCTAGACAGACATCGTTAAAGCTCCATTAGCCTTTTCCTCAATGGTCTTGTTCTAGAACAGAAACTACCATTAATTTTGCATGTTAATTGCTTGCTTTTTTCAGCTAGAGCTGCCGATAATGATAGTTGTGGACATTTTCCCCAGTAAGGCTTGAGTCAAGACCACTGTCTTATCACACAGAGGATACTGGATATATTCAGAGTCTAACTGGCAACAAAGACATTTTGTAGCCATGGTTTTTCCTCTGAGATGCCAATGTTTTGAGAACTGTTATAAAAATTATCTCCCACGACCATTTCATCCTGAATTCCCTACAATTCCACTGAGAATTTTCTACTGAAACGGGTTCTGTGTCAAACTTCTCTTTCTCTCTCTTTCTCTCTTACCCAAAGCAGAAGCCTCCTAAATCCCACACCCTAAACTATGAGTTTGGTTTTGCATTTTCTTAATCTCCCTGCCGTTCATTTCATCTACATGTTGCACAAAGTCTTCCAAGCCCAGGTTTCTTGCAGCCAACAAAATCATTGCATAGTCAGTGGTGTGCAAAAGCCTAGTTGGGGTTTTCTTTAATTTTCTTAGGCAACCTGTAAGAAATATGCTAGCAGAAAATGACAATCAGCTCATAGGAACTTATTGCACAAGTTTGTCCCTCCTTCTCACCAGCAATGAACTGCATGATCTGAACTGGAATATATTTGTCTCAGAGAATGCATGAGTGAGTTTTCAGGGCTTGCTGATGAGTAAGAGCACTGCCCTTGCTTTCAGCAATCGTTGATCTAAAGGAAAACAAGGCTTGCTTCTCATCCTTTATCTTTTATTAGACATTATTAAGGGTGGAAAAAAAACATTGGAATTTGAGGTCTCAGAACCCTTGTGCTAGTTCCTGTGTAGCTTAACAACCCATTTTACCAGCTGAGCAGCACATAAGCATTGTAGAATTAACTAGGAGCTGCAGAAAGTACACAAAGATTTTTTTTTTTTTTTATGAAGACATGGCTTTTCTAAACAAACAACGTTTTCAACAGGCTTCTCTTTTATAACCAGTCTCAATCTTCAGGTATGCAACCCAGCCTACTGCTTGCAGGCAGTATCTAGACCATCAAGACAATTAAAAGAGTACTCAGCCCAGTCTTGGAAACGCCTATTCTTGGGGGCAGTTTGGGAAGGCACAGGGAACAGGTTGCAGGCAGGCTCGATTGTATGGGCAGCAGGAACAGCCCAGTCCTGGCTGCTGCCTCCTCAAGCCTTTTCCCAGCATGTCCTTAAGAATTTGCTGAGTGAATTAACAGCATGCATCCAGTGCTTCCAGGAAAGCATCAGGTTTTGGGAAAACAAGAAATAGCCATGTTACGTATGCACAGCAAACCGAGCTCACACTGGGTCTACTATGTGCATGCAGAACAAATACACAGCACGAAGCCCTTACATGATAAGAGAAAGGCCAAAGAGTGCATCCTGGCCCAACGCTGACATGAGTACGTGAGCCACTCTGCCCTGCAGAAAACGGGGGAACTACTGCTTGAGGTAAAAACCACGCCTGTGTTTTCCCTGTGAGCTTCAACATCAGTCATCAGCCAAATGAAAACTTTCACATTTTTCAGTTTTGCTTCCTTTTACTTAGAAATTTGGATAAGAATATATATATAATAGAAGTTTTTTCTCCCTGATAGTGGCCCCAAACTGTGTAAACTTTCAGGTTAAATACTCAATTAAAAGGTCAAATTATCCAAATAGAAAACTGAAGTGTCGGGCAATAATTGTCTACTGGACTCCGTTACCTGAAGAGTTCATTGCACACTGACCTGGTTTAAATATTATACTGACTAGTGGCACGTATAGTACTTCCTACCGGTTATTTATACCTCTTAAAAATCTGGATAAGTAAATATCAAGATCACTCTTCTGAAGTGTTTTAATGGGAAATTGCAGGATCCACAAGTACAGTAACGATGGTCTTAGAGTTTCCAAACAGACTTTCTAGAAAAAAAAAGTAGTCCTTATCTCTCACCAGCATAACAAATTTACATTCGTATAATATGATATTTAAGCTATTATTAATTCTTGCTAAAGAATCTTCCTTTCATGAGCCATCCAGTCTCAGCTCTGCCCCTATACTTTTCCTAAGTGGTATCTATTATGACTCAATGTTTCAAGCTCCTTCTTTACTCTTCACCAAAAAACTCAGCTTCCATTTATACTATCCCTGCCTCTGGCAAATCAACAGGGACAGTGACATATGGTAATCATATTTACCATAATCCTTGCTCAGCACCAGTTCAGAAATTAATTCAACTCACTGCCCTATTACCAAGTTCTTACTTTGTAGTTGTTGTTTAAAAAAAAAAAAAAAGATTAAGAAAGCTTTCATTGTCTAGTTGCAGCATTCCATAGCCTATTGGCTATGTCCAAAAAAAGCTATTGTAGCTCATTTTTCAGAAATGAAGAAAATGTACTTGAGGATATTCTACTGATTTAATGTTTCCCCAGTGGAAGTAGGAGTTCTTGTCAGCTACATCTAAACTGCAGAGCAGGTGGTGACTACATTTACCCAGAACATCCTATAGCTCCTTTTAGTACCATGCCCCAGGGAAATCACAAGCAAGGTGAAAGAGTTGTGCAAAGGTCTCATCCTGGCATGGACCTGGATACATTCACACATTTAAGCTGGGAACTGTTTTCCTTCTCTCTGAGCACAAATCTGAGTGCCAAAATTGTGCACACCATTGCCTGCCAAACACAACAAGATTTCTAAAATGTTCTTGTTAGTAATCTTCATGCACGTTAAAGGTGGTTTCCAAAGCTTACTAAAATTGGTGGGTTCCTTTTTATCGGATTTGAACATGCTTAGACGAGGCCCGAAATGTTTTTGTCTTTTGCACTCCACAACCCTGACGGTGCCACATGATATGCAGATCCCCTTTCTCTTCTTCCTTGTGTGTCTGCTCTGACTGAAGTCACATGCTAACTGCCAAAACATTAACCACTACGTCCTCTTTAAACCCAACCCACTATCAGCAGCAGAGTGGCCATAACCTGGTGTTTTCTGGGAGATGGGGTCTATTTCTGATAAGGGCTATCTAATCACAAAGTTGAAAAGAGATAGTCGGGACAAAAAAACCCATCAAATATATATTACTTCTCTTTCTTTCAGAAGTCTTGGGCACTGTAAGCACACATCGTCTAAATACAATGATAAAAAGGCTTCCTGAGTCATCAGTTGGATTTGTTGTGAGATCTGAGTGAGTTAGCACTGACATATGAGTCACATTAAATCATTAACCCCACCTGAAAATATCAGCATGGACTCTATGACCCCAGGGAACAAATTTTACAACACAAAAACTTGATCTGAAAAAAGCTAACTTTAGAATGAGACTAGTTCAGACCAAACACAGCCAGTTGTGTGACTTGAGAGGCAGCCTGAGTCATGTCAATGTTATGCACAGTAGCTGGATAAGAGCAGGAGGTAGATGCATCTTCAGAAGATTTTTGATGCTGAAATTAGACTTTTTGTTCAAAATGAGAATAAAGGAATGAAGTTATAATAGGAAATAGTTTGGCTGCCCAAGGAGTTGTTCGTAACAGCCAGCACATTCATGTCCTGTCCAGTCTATGCTGGAGAGATAAATTTCACAGTCATTTAAGGAGATATTTAAGTTACTCTTAATTAGCCAAGCATCAGAGAAATCTTACCTTCTCCTAGGGTTTGACTGTATTTCTTTACTTAAAAGGCAATCATAATTATAACATGCTGTGGGGGGTAACTATTTTTTTTAAAGGATGTATGAGTACATCTTTGACTTTAGGATACCTACTTAGTATTTTCACAGCTGTGACTTACAGTTTTGCTACAGATACTAAAAACAGACTTGGCCATGACTACATCATTACAAGAACAGCTCTTCTGCAGCCAAATTCTCCATTCGGTGACCACAGCCACCACTGTTTGTCTATTTTAATAACACAAGGGAAACAGTGTGCATTGTAGCAGCAGGAAGAAAAACAGTGCTTAAAAAGATGTCTTACTCAGGGTTGGCAATTAAATAGTAGAAATGACACTTCCAGTTTGAGTTGTACAAACATGCACACACATGTGCAATTAATCAGACAAGTTTGTCCTTGGCTGAAGGCAAAAGAGAACAGATACAAAATTCCCTTGCAGGAGGGAGAAAGTGGCTGGAAGTACCCATGAGGAGTTACAAGGCACGACACTATGAGAGTACCCCGCTTCAAGTCACAGAAGTGTTCAGAAACTCAAAAATGAGGTAGATGACCTCATGACCTCCTGTCAGTGAGGAAAAGACCAGGCAAGGAATGGCTTTTTTTCTGGCAATGGAAGTTGCAGGACACAGATGCCAGAAACAGTTGTGTGAAGTATGTCCTGACCCCCAGCCCCTTGCTGACGCTTGGATTTGAGGACAGATGAAGCAAACTTGCTTTCAGACTACCCTACATCAGTTGCCAAATGAGTCAAGATCTCATCACAAGGTAACCTCTGCCAAATTCCCAGACAGTCTAAATCTGTGTTTCCAATAACGCTAGGTGCCACTTCAGATGGCCTTTAGCTTGGTGTCAAGGACAACATACAGCCAAATGGTGGTTTCTGCTGGGAAAATTATGCAAAACATTCTGGTTGGAAAAAATTGGTGGTTTTAATAGGACTTCACCTGGGGCATTGAGTTCTTTCTAATCCAAAATTCATAAACTAACTGCAAAACAATTACGCAAAGATAAACACAGTGGACAGCTGTGAACCAGACCAAACAGGTTTGGAAAGACAAACTTCTGAAGTCATACCTACAGGATGAGTTGAGAAGGCCAGATGTCCACATGCTCAGATTGTAATCACTGTAACGTCCTCTGGGAACTTGAACCTGCATTGGAAGAAGATACCAAATGGACAAAATTGAAGCTTGCTGGAACAATGGAATCTTTCTGGTGGATAGAATAGTTATATTTGGTGGAAGTAATATGAAAGAAAACTGCTAGTAGCTAGGAATGCTTTTCTTTACTAAAGGTACCTAGGTGCCACCTAAATTATTGAACAGTCAGGCCATTCAACTATTGGAATTAGTATTCCAGGTGAGACCTTTAGCCAGTCAATGGTCTTGCTGTCTCCAGTGGTGACCCAAGACCTTCAAAGTGAGGCAGGAGAAGTTTTATCTAGGTACTAAACATATTGTTCCTTATTAGGAGTCTCTTAATTGCTATCTTAAATCTTGAAACGTGTTGTTTAACACTGTTTCAAAAGTCCATCAGCAGTAACCACCGTTATTCCACTTTTTTGTTTGTTTGTTTGTTTTTTCCATGCGTTTCCTTTGAAGATTTCTGAAATCTTAACTTCATACATGCTGTGGTTTAGCTTTTGCCATTTGTACTGGTCACTGTGTTCCCCAACACACCATCATTGGAGAAAAAAGGAGATGCCAAGCCTAAAAGTGCAAGGTGTGAAGTCGTGAAGGAAACAGGTGTGGCAGGTTACCACACTGATAAACTCCACAGTTTATCAGGGTTATACAGGAGCCAAATGATGACACAGCTATGTATATCTGAAGTAGCACTGTAATGATTAAATCCAAAAAACCCTAAGTCCATCAGAAATGCTAGTTGTGACGGCTCACCTCACGACATGTGCAGCTGACCTTACTAATCAGATTGATGGGGAAAGTGAAATGCAAAGCAGACGCAGCATTCCAGGCACTCCCCAGTGAGTCACTGTTGCAGCAGACATCAATGAGAAATGCTGATTGCCAATTTTCCATTCCTTCCCCAGATATTGCTTCCTTAACATCGCCCTTCACAAATCTCTCTTTCTCATGCTGTTGAAAGTATTCCTCTGAACAGCTCCTTCCTGTCAATCATCTGCCTGCAGTTCTTACCGGCTTTTGAAGCAACTAAGAAATGCCAGCATGTGGCTCAAGGGAGAATTTGGCCTCCAGGAATCCTCATTTGTAATTCAGTGAGACTGTGCTCCTTCCAGCTGCCTGCATCATTCACTTGTGACTAGCAAGGCACATATTTTCCCAAATCCATTTGCAGAAATTTGCAGTAGCAGCACTTACTACTGGCATCGCCAGACAACAGGGTCCCGTTGACTAACGGCATTTTTTCTGTGAGCACAAACAAGTGCAAGAGTTACACACCTGCCATCACAGCAGCGGTAATAAAGAATGAACCTTTGTCTAGCTCAGATGTTTAGGTCTTGCTGGAACACACGGGCTCGGCCCTATTGTAAATGGGTGAACACAAAGCAATTCAGGTAAGGTTACATTCAGGTAGTGAGTGTGAGCATTTAGCCAAAGTTGCCCTATGTTTAACACGGATTAAGGCAAATTATTTTCAGCAGGTAGATCTTAACATTGTTAAATAAAGTGGCAGGGAAATTGCTCATAGATGTGGATGAAACTAGTTATATCTTGTCAACAACTTTGGTAGGGGGAAAAAAAGTAGGGAAAATATTCCAATAAATTCAGAAGATTTGCTTTCATTTTGTCAATTCTTGACATCTGTGAGCTGCGGGGGTTTTTTTAAATTAATTTAAGTGGGTCATGAAATGCATACTTTCTGATCAAATAAAATCCTCCAGATGACCTAGCTCACTTGAGGATTTCTTTTTCATTTTTTTGAGAAATGTTTTCATTTCGAGTCAACCAGGAGTAATTTTTTCACTCACCGAACTGCAAAGAGCATTGTGGTTGCCCAGGTCACCTGCGAATGCATGGCAGAATTATGCAGAATAAGAAAATGAGGTTTCCATCTTTTGTTCTAATGGCCCAGGTGGAAGTTTGCTATCTTAAGGCAGTTTGACTGGGAACACCTCTTGGCTGCCCCCTGACGGCGAGTTTTGGGCTTTTTTTAAAAAAAAAAAAAAAAAAAAAGAAGAAAAGAAAAAAAAAGAAGAAAAAAGAAAAAAAACCCAGTGTCTCTTTAAAAATTGCTGCTAGGAGAAGTTACAATTTTTAACGTTGTAGCACGTTCAAACTACAGCTCTGGACTTGCATTCCCCTGTGTTTTGTGCCAGAAAAACACCAACCCGCGTTGTTTCCTACCAATTCAATCTTAATGTGAGACTAACGGCAATAGAAGAATTAAGAGAGGAATAAAAGGCGCGAAGCAGGCGACAGGTCTCCTATAGTTGTGGAAATAGATGCCAAAGATGATCAACTTCTATACTAACAGCTGGAGGAGCTTACTAACAGGCAGATACTTAAGCCCCTGCGAGGGAAGAGGTATTAGTTAGTGAAGAATTAATTTCTCCTTTATTTCTCAGCAGAAATTGTAGGTGAAACCCTGGCTCTCTTTCAGAGGGCTATCTGAGCCTGTAAGCACCCAGAAGACAAAAATTAGAGAGCCTTGATGCACAAAGAGCTTTTTTCCTGTTTGTCACAATAGAGCCATAGAAAGCCTGGGTTTAGTGTTAGTTTTGTTTAATTCATGTGATTTCTCACTAGCCTTGAGTCACCTGACAATGACACCTTGCTTAAGATAAACTTTATTTTTTTTCAGTTAGCAGGAAAAAATGATGTGGAGAGCAGCCACCATTTATTCCACTGCCGTAAAGGTCCTACAAAAAAAAGCAGTTTAGAGGATAAAGAAGAGTTCACACTAAAGAAAAAAAAAAACAAAACACACCTAACTATGACAAAAAGACTTACTTTGAAGTGGACACCTAAGGGAAGAAAAAAAGCAGGTTACCATCAATATGAAAAGGCACAAGCAGCAAAGAATAACAAATTCATCATTTGATTTTATGGCGTAAATAAATAAAAGGCTTTTAAATATATACCAAGCTGCATTCACAACAACAAGTTAACCTTCTTGTAGTTCCTTTGGAATTACGGTGACATTTATGCATTTACTCTATGTGCATCACTTCCAAATTGGCAAATTAGTAAAAGGCCCAAGAATAATATTTGAAATGAGCTGGAGCTTCCCAAAAAAGAAATATTAACTCCTCAGATTTAAGTACCGAAGGAAATGTTGGGTGGTCCATGGTTATCAGAAGGTGATTAAATTAAAATAAATCATGGAGTGAGAAGACATGTTCTTGACTCTTTATTAGAAGCAATAAGAGAAAGGTGCCAACAAAATCTCTTACACATTTCTTGCCCTTAAGCTACTCCTACAACGGGCAGATTGGCAGAAAAAAATTGTTAGATGAGTCAAATATTTGCACTCTGTACTTTGCAGTTTTAAGATATGTAAGGAAATCCTCTTAACTGCGTATTTGAAAGCTGGACTGCCTACTTTTTACTGTAAAATGGGGAAAATGCCAGGAATGTTTTGGAAGGGTTTTGGCCATGCAGAACATCTTCCAGTGCCACATCCAGGCCTACACCCCCTTCTCCCTTGGTGTGAGAGCCACACACACGGAGGCTCCCTGGGAGGCACAGAGGGACCCCGGCTCTGAGAGGGGACACAGCACAGTGCCAGCCGGCTGGGTGACAGCAAGGGCAGGGCTGGACACCGGCACACACCAACTCCCAGCTCCACAAACAGCCCTGTCCACGAGCAGCCTCGGTGACAGCTCTGCAGCCCTGTGGGTGAGGAACAAGAGAGGAACAGGTGTCTGTAAATCCAGGATTGCTCTGGTTTGACCACACCATGTCACATCTACCTTCATGTAGTACCTGTTGTGCTGCAGTTCTCTGACAACAACCCACCCTATGTCGTTGTGTGGTTTTTTAAAGTATAGTTGCTTCCACACAGCTATACCTTTACTTATCCCTAACTTTCAACATGAGCACCCAGGTGCAGCCAGAAGCACGTCGGGGTTCACGGGAAGGCAGGAGGAGTCCTGCCCTCACCTGGACTCGTCCCTTGTATGTGGTGCTGGTGGCCAAGGCATTCCAGCCATCCCCAGGTACCAGTTCTTCTTACAATAGCTGTGCCTAAGTTTGTGCTGCTGATATTTCACCTCCCCACCAGAGGGTTAAAATAAAGGAGGCATTCACTGTGTAGTCTCAACCCAAGCCAGTACTGAAGCTAGCCAGGAGATATGCTTTTCCACCCAGAAGGTGTTCCCTTTGGCATCATTCCCAAAGGCAAACTGCAATTACCCTCTACTAACATGACCAAGAGGTGCTTCTGCCCAACCCCCACATTCGCTTATCTGATCTATAATTTGCTTGCTTTTGTAAGCGTTACTCACTCTGCCATCATCTAGATTGATTTTCTCAATGTTGACTTTTACAGACATGTATACTATAATAAAGCATTAAGAATCTGGACAATATCGACTAGAGACATATAAAGGGAGAGAAAAAATTTCTGATTGTACAAGTCCATGAAAATAAAGAGGATGTTATTTTGGTCATGTATGTGTATAATGAGCTGGTTCTAAGGAGACTGACAGCGAAAGGTGTATTTTCTAAACACCACATAGGCACCTGTACAGTATCAGAAAACCCTCTGTCATAATGATATCAACACCTCTAATTCAGTTGCCAATATACTCTAGAATATTTTGGCATAATAACACAACACCTAAAGTTGAACAAACCCCCTGATGCCTAGCAGAGAGGGCAGGAAGGAATCCCCACTGTTTGCCCATGGAGGAATACCTGCCAGGGTTTGTAACTCCTCTTTTGCCTCTTTTTTACATATTGGCAAATTTTTTCACATTGATAATTAATTAAAAAACCCTATGAAACTATCTAAATGTTTCTAAAACCTATCGAAATGTTTCTAAATGCACTCAAACATGAGCACCACTGAAGCAATAAAACTATGAAATCCCAGGATGCACGTTGGGTTTTTTTGTATACGAAACAACTGGTTTCATGAACCAGGAGGATTTACAGGAAGTCCTCCCACTCTCCTGCTTTGTTCCTCCCTGCTGACTTGTGTCCTGTTCACGATCTGCTGAGCTCATCGGCGGGGGCAATATCACTGGCTTCCGTGGAGCTGTGCTGAAGGACAGGCCCAGTCTGTTAAATCTGGGATTTATCCTGAAATAAAGCTTTAGCTCGTGACAATCAAGAACTTGCTGAGTAATGCGTCAGGGTCACAGAGTTTGACTGAAGTGCTGAAATGATGATTTCAGAAGGGGGAAGGAGCAGTGCAGGAACTGGCAGAGGTCGTCTCTGATATTTTAGTGGGAGCTCATCTCCAGTGAAAGCAATAAAATTATGTAATATTCTTATACCTCACTGCCATTAATGGAGATTAATTTCTCCTTGCATAGTTTAAAGCTTTTGTCCCTTCAATGTACTAAAGTTAGGGCTATCCATGCTTATGTTTGCACTTGACAGAAGTTCAGCAAATCTTACTTTTCCAGGAATTAAAATTGGCTCCAGCTGTCCTAATCCTGCAGTGACCTAAGGGAGCTCTCCTGCACTGAAGAGGAGTATTAACTGCACACCACGGCAGCTGTAGGAATCCGCAACAAGAGCTGCATGTAAAGTTTTCCCAGAGTATGTCCTGTGAGCATGAAGCATCAAAGCAAGGTGCCCAAGAGGCCAGTCAATATTGTTTTCTTGGGAGAAGTCCAAAGGAAAGAAAAGAAAATGTGGACATTTTCCTTAGCCTGAAGCCATGAAGGCAGCTGGTAGTGGAGTAAAGGTTTAAAATCGGCACTGTGGCAGAAAGGCAAGACTGCCAGCGGCACTTCCTCCTCACAGCAGTCCGCACCAGGCATTGAGCAAACCAAGCCCTGACTGTGGGGACTTGCATTCTGCCTCAAGGGCAACACTTACCCCCAGCCCAGCCCACAGTCTGCTCATACAGCCTTAACACTACACCTGGCTCCTCCTCAGGATAGAAAAGCATCATGGACATGATCCATGTGGATCAAGCATCTTCCTAAAGATAATTACTTCTCTTACTGTGGCTAGTTTCTCACTAAAGTGAAGGATGAAATACATGGTCTACACAAGCCTTTTTATTCCCGTGCTTTTTCTTCTTACAAAGCCAAGCTCCTCACATTTGATATTTCAGGTCTGGGAAGGGGCAGGGTAATGGACTGATGGAGGCAAGCATGGCCAGCTGGCTTCAAAGCTGTGACAGCTGGCAAAAGTCACGACCCAGTCTTTGCAGAAGCGGTATTAATGAAGCGAAATATTTAACATAGTATTATTATCAACAGTGCATATTTGATGGAAACATAAAATGCTCATACAGGAGAATAATTGTGGTTCAAATGCCTGTCCCACCCACTAAGGCACTATGTATACAACAACCCTCTGTTCCAATTCTGACACAGTAACCTTTTATCTGTTCTAAAAGCTCCCACGTGAAGAAATAGTTGGTGTATATTCTGTAATTCTCCCACTTTAAAAAAATAGTGACAAGCAGGAACCTGGTTTTTTGTAATGGAGGAAGGAGAGACAAGAACAGATTATCAGTTCCCTTCCCACAGCAACACTGTGAACCACAGTCAGCATCTGGAGAAACTAGAGGTTGCAATACATGGTCTGAAAAATCATGTCCAGGCTTTTTCTGGTAAGCAGCACAAGGGAGCGTTTCTCATTCAGCGTGATGTTTCAGCTGAAGCTTGTAAGCCAAATTCTGCTTTCACATTAGTGTGAATCTGGAGGGATTCTGCTGGGTTTGGGGGAGTTACTTCAGAGCGAGACCACAGTAACTCTGGCTGCAGCCTCGCTCACGGTCCCCGCTGAGAGGTATGGGGAGCATGGTAATAATTACTGATGATTCTGCTTCCCTGGAGCTCTGTGCACTGAAGCAATTACTCTCTCCTTTTCATTGCCCATTCAGACCGCATTGGCTAAACACAAGACAGATTCAACAATTAATATGGACTCCATAAAAGACAGTGGGGAAAACCTACTTGCTGAAAACATAATTCTTCAGTAATGATTAGGAATCGCTAACTGTAAAGGAGCCAGATCCAATAAAGCTTAAAACTTAAGCAGAACTTAAGCAGAAACAGTTTTTCCTGTAACTCTGAATCAGGCATTTCAGTTTTGGAGGCACAGGAGTTCAGATGTGCTTTTCTTAGTCTAATTCAAAACAGCACCTGTTCTCTGAGAGATGGGGATGTTTGTGTTGCCAGTGAGATACATCTGACTCCACCTCTGCACCGTCTTTTGAGCTTGTGCCTGCCCCAAGGATGATGGATTTCACTCCAGGGATCAGGTGTTTAGGAGTGCCAGCATCTTATTTTGGGGCATTGTTGAAGTCACAGATCTGTAACATCAGTCATTGCACTTCCTCTGAGTTTCTGGAACCTACCTGCAGTGGTCTGGAACCTACCTAAAGTTACTGAACTAACTTATATTGATCTGACAAATTTCAACCTCAGAGGTCTCACCCAAAATTTCTTAGAAATGCAAGGTTATATCTGAAGAGTAAGAGTTGCTATGGTGTTTGCTGTCTGCACCGAAGTGTCAGATGGGACAGAGTCTCTCCCCTTCTGAAACGACTGTGCCAGTGTGCAAAAGCTCTCACTGCCAGGACAGCCTTCCCTGAGATGTGACATTAATGATGCATTTGGCCAACTTTTTCACTGGGGAAAATTCCCACTGGGATATTCAGATGACATTAAACGTGCTTTGGATGATCATATTAAGCTGAAACCACAGAGTGGTGGAAAGGGAGATTCTGATGGATTTATTGAGTTTCCATGAGAAATTACTCTGTGTCACCAACTCCATTTACTTTGGTGTCTGCTTCCTTCCAGTTCTGCCTGGAACCAACCACGTGCTTCAGATGTGCAGCCTCGCTGGTTTCTTTGTACCTCAGTCTGTTCCTCTGTCCAAAGAAGGCAGAAATGCACCAGATTTACCCTTTCCACAATCTTCTTGGGCAGGAACAAAATTGAACTCAATGAACCT
The DNA here is from genome assembly GCF_000703405.1 of Apaloderma vittatum. Taxonomy (NCBI): domain Eukaryota; kingdom Metazoa; phylum Chordata; class Aves; order Trogoniformes; family Trogonidae; genus Apaloderma; species Apaloderma vittatum. Next base: position 41,364 of record NW_009695201.1, on the reverse strand, counting down.
GGAATTTTTTACTGTCCGTGAAGCATCTTTTATTTCACAACTCCTCCCTGTTGCTCAGTCATCAGTGCAGGGCAAACCCCACAGACCTCACAGGCTGGTGCGTCACCCTTCGGGCAGTCAGTCCAAACCTTTCCCAGTGCTGAGGGCAGGGAGGTCCTGCTTGCCTCTGGGGTTCAGGTGGCTCTCACTTAGGACCTGGGGTAAATGAAGCAACACAACTGATGGACTGGTCCTCCCTCATCTGAAAGAAGAAGGAAGTTTGTGACTCATTTCATTCATCCTCTTGGGACTGAAACAGGAAAGGGTGAGTCAAAGCTACATTTGTATTTTTTCTGAAACTATCAGAATTTGATAGGAGTTATGCCTAATTTTGTTATTTTTTTCTTCATCTGTTCTCCTGCAGGTTCTTTCTCTCAGCTCTCTCTAGTGCTGCTAAGGATGTAGTGCTGCTCACCCTTCCTGCTCTCCTTAGTAAACCTTGACCCCAACAGCCAGATGAAACTCCTCACCTTAAATTAGCATCAGCCTCTTCCAGGACTACACATAGCAAAGGCAGATGCAAATATAGACCAATATTAATCTGCTCTTCAATTGTCAATATTTGAATGGTGTTGGCTCTCATTCTGGACAGTAAGAAAAGAAGCTGGCTAATCATATATAATTGCTGAGAGCTCTGTGCCATTAACAGGAAGTTTTCTGCAGCTGTCAGATGCAAAAACTGAGCATTTCCTGCAGGAAAGAAAGATTTATTTGGTGACAGTTTCCTTATAAGTTTTAGACAGAGAAAAATAGCATTTTGATCACTGAAAGAAGCACAGTTTCCTCCACTTGGGAAAGGATTCTCTGTGCCCATCATCCTCCCTCCCCTACTGCCTTGCTAAGTAGTTCCCAAGTGTGAGGCAAACCAGAACTCCCCGTGTGTCCCTCTGGTTTGTCCTTGATGAATACATGGGATGTATGTGAAATGGCTGTAAAAGAATAGTAAAGCCAGAGCTGAAATATACCTCAAAGAATTAATGGTTAATTGTCCATTAGGATCACATAACTGGGAAAAATTAAATCGGTATAAACCTCACTGTGATCTCTCTAATTTAATAAGGTTACACCCTTGTAATCATGAAGAGCATCTCAGCGGCTACACATCAAATTAGATCTCAGTGTAATTGCACTGATGCTGGAGGAGTCACAGCAGAAAGACATTTCCTCTGATATTTGCTGCAGTTATTTCTGTTGTTATAAGTGCTGCCAAACCGGGTCAGAGAAGGATGAGCTCCGAGGAGGAGGCGAGAAACGGCTTTGATCTCAACACAAGTAGCCTTGATACTGTGGAACGACACATGGGGACAGTGAGAGTGTTCACATCACCTGGTTGCAGGCATCCAACTCAGCTGCCAAAATTCAGATACTTGAGAGAAAGGCCCTTCAGATGGGTGTCACAACCTCCTGATTCGTCCAGCACAGCCTATGTAGCATCCAAAAGAAATTTGTCCCCTCACTAGCACTTACATTAAATGCCCAAAGCAAGGCAGTGACCTTTTCTTTTAAAAGTACCTAAATTATTTCTGTGAAATGCAACTCATGAAGGGGAAAAAGTGTCTGGATGAATAATGTTAAACTCAATTCTGTGGAAAATAAAGGAAAGCGTACAAACATCCTTCAACAGTACTACAATCTGTTTGCACTCAATTCTAAGAATAGATTTTTTTGAGGAAAAGGAGTATTTTTATTCTTGTATTTGCAGTACATGCCATAGGGTGAAGTATGTGATAATCCAAACTATTTTTTTCATGATGCACATTAGGTTTTTAAGGCTTAATTTGATGGCATTTTAGGAGCAAACAGATACATGGAAAGCAAGATATGATGCAAACATATAGTTAATCTTGATGACATTTTCTTAAATAAATGAACTGTTTCTGGAATGAAATATTTACATCTTGGATTTCAAAATTACTTCATGATAATATTTAAACTGAAGGAGAAAGATATGCACACACACACAAAAAAAAAGTGAATGAAAACTAGTCCAGAGTCACTGAATGGGTGACTGGTTTTGCAGCCAGCTTGGTATTTTGTGCCTTAGCCCACAGATAAGCTTTGTTGCCACGACCACATGTGCCATCCAGAGACTGTTTCCAAAATCACGTTTCTTTCTCTGTACAGAATTATGTGACTAAACTTGGGGGGTATCCTCTGATTTTGTAGGAGGTGAGTATTTGCAATATCTAAGGTCATAAAATCAGGGAAAAATTATAAAGATGCTTGACCCAATGCCCTGAGGAAATCAGAATACTCACTCACCCTCCCGTGCACTGCTGAAGGGGTGAATAAAATCAGAAACTGTTTTCGTGCTCACCGTTTCTTCATTGTCTGAAGCATCTGACACAATTCACAGCCAGCACATCACCCTCATTACAGATTTGCTCCTGTTTCCTTTATCATGGCTAATAACGGAATTATATTAAAAACCATAAAGCAACACAGAAATAAAAGTGCCATCTGGATGATATAAGCAAGTCAATAGGGAAAAAGATCACAGGGATTGCTATGGTATTCCAGCTTATTTGAATCTTGAGGCACATACTATGCAGACAACGCACTACTTGAAACAAGCTGATTAATATAATTGAGCACTCGAAGCTGACAGTCAAGTGATGTGTGTACACCAGGCTTGGATGAAAGGAAGCCTAAAGAGAACTTCTGGGAACCCCTGGCCTCAGGAAATTTCATTAATAATTAAGGAGAAGTTGACATTGTGCTTTTAGTATCTTCACACCACGGCAGTGTTAACAGCATCGCTGCTGTCTCCCGCTGTGCTGGGAGGAGGGTGGTCTCTCTCTCTGAGCCTTGCAGCAGGAGCTCCAGTCAGCCCCCAGACTGCTTCATGGGATTGCTCTGTGTGAGCCTTTCACAACTCTTTGCTATCCCTTTCTCAAACTATAGAATAAGGAATTATTTTTGTTGGTATTACAACAGCCTGTGGGAACTCCAGTTCCCTAAAGCAAGCTTTATTGGCTGAGGTGGTGTGAAACCTCAGAACAAAAAGCCTTGCCTTGCTCCAAACACCCCCAGCCTGAGCATGGGCTTAGTGACTCACGTCAGGGAACAGTAAATTGTGACAATAGGCTTAGAATACAAACACTTAGTCAGTTTGCACAATATGGAAGGATATTAAGGTCCACTTTGACTACAGCAAACAATCATGTCATTAAATGTACTTTGTTTTCTTCTGCCATTGTGGGAAAGATCCATATTTAGAAGGGATTTTTAGGTGTTGAGTACAAAGCCATGATTTCCAACAACAGAGTGTCCATGCTGGGCTGCACGAAATCCACGAAGTCAAGTATGCATTTGAACAGGTTTGGGTGGCCAGACTGCTCACGAACAGAAAATATTTTGAGAGGGGCTGGAAAGGTGGACTACTCCACCCCTCTGTGTTTGCACCTGGTGTTTGTGACCACTCCCTGGGCTGATTACGGAGGCAGAGTCAGGGGCAGAGCTGCAAGGATTGGGCGAGCACCACCTCACTCAGACCAGCTCCGGTTCCCAGGGGTGCTGGGTTCCCCATCCACCACCCCCACAGGTAACCTGTGCTACTGCCGTTGGTTTGACTTTCTGGGGGGCTGGTTTTTGCTCCTCTTCTTCTGACACTTCTGTCCCACGCTTGAGTAGAGTCCTGTGTGTGCTCTTGTGCTACGTGATCTCTGGAGCTCCTGCAAGTGCTTGGCTTATTTTGTTTCAGCTTTTAAGTTCCTGGTATAAATTTTCACCTTCGGTGCACTGGCTTTTTCCCTTAAAGCCCAGATTGTGAATGTTTGAACTGTTTTGCTTTTCCCATTTGGCTACAATAGAGAGTGGCTGAAAGAATGGTATTAAAAACTGCCCCTAGAGCCTTAAGGACTGTAATTCTGCATGTCCTGGATGCACGGCCAGCTGCCAGGTTGCTGTTCAAACTGATCTTGGGTGTTTCTTGTTTGCTCTAGGTGAGTCATGTCAATCCTTCCTTCTCCTGTCCCTTCACTACTGTCTATTGTGTGTCCATTTCTCCTCCTCAGCCACTGCCAATGCTCAGGTGCATTTGTCCCCTGGTTTCATAACACCCAACACGTGTCTGAGTTATCTTTTTCTGCAGGAGAGCAACCGAGAGCTGCACTGAAGGAAGGTAAGGAGACTTTCTAAAACTCTGTCCTATTATTATTCTTTCCTTGGCTCCACGAGAATAAGAGCAGGAGCTTCTGCCTTTCTTGCTGGCCACTGGCATGTCCCCAAGTTACCTGTTCACCAAGAGGCAGGATAAAGAGCAGGGGTGGACTGAAGAGCTGAGGATCCAGTCCTTGCCCTGTGGCCACCGTGCAGGCTGCTTTGCATGAATTAATGCATGCTAGGTCTCACAGTGAACATGGATTTTTGTTGTAATTTTCTGTCATTGTTCTCAAAGCTTTTACGACTCTGCCAGGACCAAAACAATGAGTTTTGAGTGTGACAGAAAAGGGAGAATTTTACCAAGCCTTGAGCTCATGCTCAGGGCACACTATGGTTCATATAACATTAAAAATAAAAAAAAATCTAAAAAATACAATTTTTCTTTTGGATTATTTTCTGCATTACAATAGAAGCAGTGAAGCATTATTTGGGAAAGGAATGGTTTCAGAGCTGTGTCTGATCTGGAGGCTGGTAGTTCATGTTCCTTTTTAAACCAGTTGGGCTGCATTCCAGCTGGTCTGAATGAGCTCCCTGCAAAGACAATATCCTAGAAACTTAATTAAAAAATCTGTATCTAGAAAAGAAGCCCAAAGATGAGAATAAGCTTAGTCCAGTTCCTCTTGACTTTTTAAGGGTTTTCTTCTCATTTTGAAAATAGTGTTCTTGCATCAGCATCATCTCTTTTCCCCTCTCAATCCCCAAAAATTGCCTTGTCCCTGTAAATCTTGACAAACCTTCTCTCATAAAACAAACATCTTGCCAGCAACATCTCTGGATCTGGCAGAGGTTTGTCCCATACTCACAGCTAACTACAGAGATCAGTTCTGTGCTTTTCAGACATACAACAAAGGGCACAAATAGGTCCTGCCTGGTGGCTGTACAGCTAATAAATTACCATGATTGATAACCGAGACAGCAAAGCAGCTAACGGAGAGACCAGGTCAGCATCCCAAGAGATAGTGCAGGGTTTTGGCAGCCCATGTTCAAAATTGTGGTCTTCGTAAATGCATTGATGACAAAAGACGCCAGATGAGAGCCTTATGGGAGCCCCTTATTTTTCAGAAACTGTCTTCGGTGCCACAGTTAATAATTTTAGCTTCAACGGAAAGTGTTTCAAATGAGAGAAAAATGGATTTTTTCATATAAACTAGAGGTCTGAACACTTTGGGGAAAATGTAACCATTTCATGTTAATGACAGAGCTGGACTTATTTATGCAACTCTAGGGCCACGCATGGGTGCAATCAGATGCAACAGTCTTTACAGCAGCAATTTCTAGATGTGATGGCAGAAGTGAATAGCTGTGACACCTGCTCGGCAACTTGAAACTCTGCCAGTTTGATACTATTTGTATGTGTGTATTACCAGTTCTGCTGATACTCAGTTTTGTCTATAGGTGGCAGTGACCTTTCATTTTTTCTTTAAAATAGGGCAGAAGCATAAATAAGTACTTAGATATATACCTTCCTAATTTTACTGAAGGATCTGGGCCAGGACTGTGAAACTGTGCCATTGATTGAGCTCTGTACCCAGATGAATGTCCACAGGCTTGTCACCTTTCCTCAGTAGTTACTGTGCCCCAGAGCGTGCCAAATGTACTGTTCTAATAGTGCTCATAAAATGCAAAACTCAGTGCCATACAATAATCCATTGCTGTTGCAAGGAGGGAAGAATTCTCAAGACGTATTATTTATGTGCCTGACGGAGAACTGCATTTGGTGTTTTGAGATCATACTCCTGAGAGGGTTACGTAGCATGTTTGTCCTATTTTCAGCAAAAGTAGCCTCCAAGTCTTGTCCAGCTTTCTATGAAAGAGTTCCAGGGAGTGAAAAATCTTTAAAAATTTCATACGACCACTGTACATGTTTTATTTCAGTGAGAATTATGAACTTGATCGTAGAGAATGGCTAATCTCTCCTAGAGCAAAATATGCCAGGCATCATAGCCTGTGATCTCTGCTCTGTATCAGTTAGAGATAACTTACCTGACATGAGTAAAGCTGCATTGACAGGAAACTGGAATAATTGAGAATCAAGCTACAAATCATTGTCAAAATAAACTTTAAAATAAGAGAGAATTTGTTTCTCTCACTCCCTGCAGATACATACTGACCTTACAGCACATGTGAAAAAGGAAGTACATAACCTGCAAATATTCCATCCTCTGCTTAAGCTGCCTCCTGGCATAAACCAGGTAACCTTGTGAATGGATAACAAAAGTAAATCCTCCAGATTCAAGCAGATACTAAATTTACCATCGAGACTAAGCAGTAGGATTTGAATCTTGTTTTATTCTCTTC
>NW_009695201.1:304-34832 GCF_000703405.1 Apaloderma vittatum | reverse complement strand
TAATGCTTAAAGTTGCTAGGAAACAGAATTACATAGCAAGGACAAGAGGCCATTGTACATCCATGGGGAAATGTTGGCTGTTTTCCACCATAAATCAGAAGTTCTGATTTATAGTGGAAATATCAGCTGAGAAGATAAAATCCCTGTAAAATAACTGCACTCTGAAATCAAGGCTCGGTCCCACAGCCACTATTTCTGCAGCGATTCTCAGCAGTGCACGACTGCAGTTCATGTTTCAGCACCAGTGGCTTTAGGCACTTAGCAGGGAACTATAACCAGCTCTGGAGAGAGGCCCAGCCTGGATTTGACATCACCTAGGATGCAGCATAAAATAGAAGCCAAATCTGGACCATTCCTGTAAAACAAAGGTTTGTAGATTGAGTTTAGAAGAAAACCACAACCAGCTTGAGCTCTGAGGCCAGTGACTGGGAGCAGGCACCTGGGGCTGTGGGCTGAGAGGAGAGCCGCTCTCAGTTCTTGCATCCAAATTCTAGTGAACATGGTGTAGTAAAAACTACTCTTTTCCTCTTTTCTCCAGTAGTCAAGGATAGTTTAATTAAAACACTAAAGAAGCTGCTCTCATCTGTACCTCTGTAGCTTCACTGGTTCATGCATAAACCAAAGCAATAACAACACAGAAGAGCACTTGGTACCCATGGTGGTTGTGCAGGGCATCAAAAAGATGAGCAGAGGCTGGAGCTGACTCTGGCACTCTGCCTTCCTCCCTTCGGAGACATTCCTCTTTCGAGGTGTGGCTCAGAATGGTTTCTCCTTGTTCCTTTGTGTAGCTCTAACAATGTATACACATATATATCTCCTGAGCCAAAGTCAATAGGAACCTTCATTTTGACTTCAGTCTGGTTTGCCCTTCAACCGCGTTGCAGGGAGTGTATTTGGTCCCAAAATATTGACAGTCCTAAAGCATAACAAGCTCAGAGGGTACGTAAATGTATTTTAAATTAAGTAGAAAAGAAAGGAAAAAAACAAGACAAAAAAACCCCAGTAGGTTTATGTGTACTTGTTCATAGGAAAAAGGCTATAATTGAAGCAAACGCATTTCTCCTGAAAAATAATTAAAGAAATCAGAAGTTTCACTAAGTGTTGAATTATCTGATAGACTGATAGTGATTAACCAGCTAAGATTATGCCTGGATTGTAGTCAGAGCTGTGACTCCAGTAGGAATGAACATAAGAAAGCCATTTTAATCCGACTAACTTGGCCGTTGGCGGTGCTGCACTGGCGGCAACACAAGATACTCGAGAAACACGTTCAGATGAATGCTGTGCTGGCTGGTTCACATTGTCTGTCTCACTGCAGCTACAGCCTTGGCCGTGCTCAAACTGGCCAAGGAAATGTAGCTCAGTGACCTCTGTGAGCTGCAGTTGGCTGGCAGAGCTGTCCAGGGCAGGTCAAATACTTTCACAGCCTCAGGCAAGAATTTTCCCCAGAGGATTTGCTATACATAACTGCGGACAGACAGGGCCTAATTTTCAGGATTTATGTGCACGATGTCTTTACATGCTGCTTCTTTTTTCTCTTTTTTCTCTCTTTTTTTTTTTTATGAAACCCAAACAAAACCACAAAACCCACCCAAGCTGCTGTAATTTATTCATATAATTTTCTCTTTCCCACTTTTTTCTGCTGCTAACTCCATGTTACTAGCTACAGAAACCTAATGAATGATGCGGATGTGATTGCATCCAGTTTCCTCAACAAACAAGAAAAGTTTGTTAGTTTGCACCATTGCTGGTGAGCAGCTGTGACCCATAATTGGGTTTGAGTAAGACTGGTTGGTGCAGACCAGCGACTGGGGCAGGTGCCTTCGTGGAAGAAGGTGGGGAATTGTCAAAGTCTATCACCATTGGCTGTGTCCCAATTTGAATTAGGCAGTAAATGCGTTAGTAATAGGAAAGAAAGACTCACTTGGGTTTTTTTTTTTAGTACCACCTTGCAGGAGCTATGGGGAATACACTGAGTGTCCCAGAGGAAGCTGAAGAAGACAATACATGCACAGTGAAGAGTTATCAGGTAAGGAAGAGCTGCCCGCTCTTATCTTCCCTGGCTATTGCCTATTGCAATTTTCAGCTCCTATGATGTACCCAGTCCTCAGAACTATGTTATTTGCTATTTCAGGCTCTGTCTGACTCTCCTGGCAATATTAAAAATGGATCTGTTGCATTTGTTCAGACTCATTCTCTCGCAATGAACGGTGAAGGTATGTAATGAGCAAGGCTGGCATAGTTGCACTTCTTTGGCTGCCAGACAGGTGGAGAGGGGTTTATACTGGAGCAACAACAAATATTGGTGCGTGGTCTCAGATTAAAAGATGAACTTGTGTTTTAGCTCTTACTTATGAATTGGTACATGTGGTTTTTCAGAAGTTTGGAAGTTTAAATATAACAAAGAGTAAAATAGGAAAATATTTCGCAAGTCCTCTGGAAGCTGTTTCTTTAATTGTTTAAGAATTTCACCTACAAAAATTGATTTTATAGCCTGAAGATTTTGGTTGGTGTGAAGTATTATAGGGCAGGAGTGGTTTGACACTGGTCCCTTCCAGGTTGCTGCACACACCTCAGGGTGTGATAAAGTACCTCTGCTTGGGTTCTGGTGGAAATGGGGCCTCTAATGAGCTGTGGAGGATTCATGTCAGAAGAAATATATTACTGTAAGTGATGTAAAGCCCAGAGTAATACTGTGTTAAGGTGACAAAGGTAAAAAGAAGAGAGGAGAAAACTCTTGGAGAGGGGGACTTCTTTCGGTGATTGCACTAAAAGACCTTCCTTTGAAACTTTCTGCATGCACTCAGCTTTCTGGGGGTACTTTGCTCAGTTTAATGTTAATTAAAGAAAAATTTGCAAAATCCTTTGCAGGCTGGTTACAAAAAAAATGAAATCAAATTAAAAAGAAAATGAAATCCAGGTCCTAGCTGTGTGTTCTCATCCATAAGATTGTAAAGTCTTAGAAACTATCTCTGCATTTATTTATTTTTTTTTTTGTGAAACCATATTTCTGATCCTTTCAGTGGCAATTTCAACAAACAATATAATAGCAATGTGAGCACCTTTCTATTCATCTAAACATTTCCATCTTGTTCTCTGCTTTCTGGTCCTATGTTTTTGAGTAGGTGCATTCTTTTGACTTCAAAGATACCAAACAATTGCTAACAAAGAAATATGTATAGGGGTATTCTTTCTGTCCTGCAGTTACACTGTTATATAATAATTTCCTCTGGGCCTGAAACTGGGCCTTAATGATACCTTTCATGTATAGAAATCTACCTTCCTCTCATTTTGGAGCTAGTAGATCTTCTTGAAGAAAGTGGAATTTGTCTCATCTGCAATGAGATCTTCATAAACAAAATTTAGCTGTGTGACCCACCTGTGTCTGAATTGTACAGAATTTAGAGTACAGCACAGTAATTTATAGAGCTAGATAAGTGACAGCTGGGAATGTGTTATGGCTGACAACACAAAGGTCAGTCCTATTTACTGGAATTTATTCAAACTGTCACAAGACTGTAACCCAGACCACCTCTCTCCTGTTACTGTTAGAGGCCGTATTAGGTAGTGCTCAACTACTGCCAAGGCAACAAGAACATGGTGGGGTGGGGGGCACACAAGACACACACACATGCGACTTGTTTCTCTTTGTGCACTAGTGGAATAAAATCAGTATGCCCCTATTATGTATAAACCGTGGATATTAGTGTAGAAGTTTCCTGGCTGGTGGGGGTATGGGTAAATCACTGCTCAGCGAGGGCACCCTGTTCCAGATGAGCCTGAGCAGTGTTCATCGTGGGACAGCCACCAACGGGCACTTTCAGCAGTCACACTGGTGCAGGCTGGACCCTGGGCTCCCCATGGAAGGTGCTGCTCAGCACCTCAGCCCCACTTCCAGAGCTGGCATCTTGAAAATCTGATGTGAATAGCATGGCCCGAGCATTAAAAATCTAGCCCAAGCAGTTTTGAAAAGTCATCTCCGTGTATTTGCAGGCAGTTGCTCTCATTCACAGACGTGTGTCTTTCTTCACCTTTCAGGACCTCATTAATTTCTCCTTCCACTTCTTGTTGGCTTCAGAGCCTGTCTGAGCAGCATTGTTTCAGTTCACATCTGTAGATTCAGCCATGTTAATTTTACTGGTGTTTTCCTTGCATTGGATTTCTGTCTGTTTTCAGAATACAATAAAACCCAACGCTTCAATCTCTGTAAGGAGAGAAAATATTATTTTATTATTCATTGTTAAGAGAACCCTCCCAGCCTGCTACATCCAGCTGAAATATTGAAACTTAGACAAAAAATAATCAAAGACTGGCATGGCAATTGCAGATGGTAATGATTACAGTTCAGAATCTCTGCTCCATGGCTAATTCCCTAATGCATCTAGCTATAAGAAGTCAGTTTAAGCGGCTGCCTACTAGAAAATAAAAGCCTGTAGCTGGGTATTTCTGCTGGTATAAACCAGCAGAGTTCTGCTGGGGATAAATAAAAGCCAGATTTACACTGTCTGAAGACCTAGAAAATAAGTGTACATTTTACTCCTAGTATCTAAATGAAGCATATGACACTGTTTTACATAAATAGATTACTTGATTAAGGTAATTACTAAATCAGTTTAAGCAACAAATTGAAAAATAGGACTGTCCTGTCATATTTTAATTTTATTAATATTCAAAAAGTAGTTAAAATCATTGATATTTAGAAACTGCAGAAATCTCACTGGTTTGCATAATACCATCAAGGTCTCAGTAAAATAAAAGTGCAAGCGCTGTCTGGAGATAGAAGTTATTCCTATAGAAAATACAGCTGATAGTATTTCTAAAATTAAATAATGCAAGAAAAGTACTGAAATCTATTTTATGGTCATAAAGTGAGTAATTCTGGAGAAGACTGGAGAGATGCAAGAAGTGCAAGTGAAGCAAGAGGGTTTCATTAATAGTGTTAGATGTATGTTTGTGGTCTTTGTCTTGTTAGTTTGCATTTCTGCGATTGCCAGCAGTCTAGCCATGTGCTGTGCATTAAATGGTATAGTTGATAAATGAGTCTATGAAATCTATATCTGCTAATATAATGAAAAAAGAATCCAGAGAGTTAACTTAATATGACCAGAGGAAGTAATGTTATTTGGAAGAGCCCCATCACCATCTGCTTCACATCTGGGTGAGCAGATTGGTGACTGGTTCCCTACATTTGCTGCTTCTGCTCAAACAGGCTGACAGAAGGGTGGATGCAGGGATTCTTTCCATGACTTGCCTTTCCTGCTCCCATTGATTCCCAGGGCTACAGATACTGCACACAGTGCTGGCATCCACCTTCTCCTCCTGTAATGCCATTTAAATAGTAGTAGTGCCCCTACTGCTACTGCATGACATGTTGCTTTGCAAGCAAAAGGACAACAAATTTATCTTGACTTTTTCTGATGTTTTGTGTTGGCCTTTTTGAACTTTGAGTGATATAAATTCTTGGGTGACAACAGGTAAAGGGAAGAAGGCCAGAACAAAAAGTCGTGGATCTCTGAGATTTGCACTACATAGAGCAGAAAAGTATCCGGAGAAAAAAAGGCAGGAAATTTTGTATTTGGGTGGCAATTATATGCAGAATAAAACAATGACCAGCTCATAAAAAGAAAGATTATAAAAGGAAAAAAAGTTCAGTTGAGAAGAAACTCCTTTGTTCAAAAATATAAATCTGATTCAGCGAAGTCTTCTAGCTGGTATCTAACAGAACTCGCTGCTGCTTCGATGCTTCCCTAACCCAGACTTCATTCCCTTGCAGCAGTCCACATGTTGCAAACAGCTTGGCAAGGTCATCATTTGACCATATAGTAAACCCAGCATCGGGGCTCCTAATACCAGCTGAAAAAACACCGCAGCTTTACAATACAGACAACTGGTCTGATTCAAACTCACTCTGCCAGACCAAATTCATTAAAAAAAAAAAATACTAACAGGTTACAGGCTAGTCAGGTCTCCTCTCTCCGCGGCACTTGATGCTGGACACAGATGCCATAAAATCCTGAAGTGGGTATACCTGTGCTGTGTCTGCTGGCTCCATCAGTTGATCCAGCTGAAGTTTGCACACTGAGGTGTCCCAATAATGCAGAGATTTGGTCTGAATTATGACAGAAGATGGTTGGACACTACTGAGAGGAGAGTTGCTTTAGGCTCAGTGCTAATACAACGCATTTGGACCAGACGGGAGTGTCTTGCGAACACATTGCAGCACACAAGTACTATAGGATTTGCCAACACCTTTGGGGACTGCCCTTTCCCTTACAAGGGCCATATCTGGCAGTCTAGAGTACCCTATTTCCGCAAACACTGCGGCTCAAAAATCATGAGTATTGCTGGCAGCGTCCATAGTTGCTATTACTGGGGGCTCCGGTCCAATTTTTGTTACCGTCTCCCCCTCTAGTGCAATCCAAACGCATGTGGAAGGGGATTAATTTCTTAATTTAAGAATAATTAGTGAGAAAAATTGCACTGTGCAGCTGTCTTAGGTCTTTACTAAAATGCCTCTACAAGCTGAGGATTTGTGATTCAAGTTGACCAGCTTTGTTCTCATATATTTGACACCAATAGCAATAGATATTTGGGGTCAATTAAATGTTTTCTTCTTTGGCTGTCACCATAAGTCGTTATAATGTATCTGGCAGCATTAGTCCATCTGAACAGGAGAACACAGCATCCATAATGTATGTGAACTTGCAAACCACAAACAAGTGGATAAATACCAAAAGGCCTCTCTTTGCTATCTGAATTCTTCATCTCCCCAGGTTATTTGCTCACCCATCTAAGGGCCTCACAGCAGCATTAGGTGCAAGGTTTGTCCTAGGATAATGATTTCAAATACAGTTTTTAATTGCTTCTTTGTGCCCCTAAGATGTCAGCTCTGTCAGCACAAAGTTATTAGGTGTGATTACACAGCAAAAGCAAATACCGTTGCTGCATGTGCTAGCGTGCCCACCCCCACTCCGCTAGTTGGCACAGGCAACAGAAGCAGCAAAGATGCAGGAGTGTGGACTTTGGTTTCTGCTAGAAAGCAGCACTTATAAGTGCAATTCCTCAGGAGCTTTTAGCCTGCTTGTTAGCAGGAGCTAATACCCATGTTAATGCTATTGTTACTGTGCCCTGGAGCCAGCATGGCTATGGCAGCAGGTGCTGCAATCACTCCTTCATTTGGTTGTATAGGCATACCTGCTGCTTCAGCTAATAACCTTAGACTTGGCCTTGATTCAACAGAGCCAGGTTGATCAAGCTTTTGACGCTGTCTCCATCAGTCTTCTCATTTGGAAGTAAGGAGCAGGATGAAAGGACTATTAGATGGCTGGGCAGCCAGGCCCAAAGAGTGATAATCAATGGCTCAACATCTAGTTGGCAGCCAGTAATAAGCAAAGTGCCTCAGGGGTCAATACTTGGGCTGATATTGTTCAATATCTTCATCAGCTACCTGGATGATGAGACAGAGCGTACCCTCAGCAAATCTGTGGACAGCACTAAATTAGAGAGGAAACAGCAAACAGTAGAGCTCCAATCTGGAAGGACCTTGAGAAACTTGAGGATGGGGCCAACAGAAGAGAGTTCAACAAGAAATGCAAAATTAAGCATGTGAGTTGTCATCACACTTGGCATCAGCCCTGGCTGGGGACACACAGGCTGCCAGAGCAACCAAGCCTCCAGCACACTCATCCTGAATAATGCAAATCTCATCCTGGGCAGTGCTATGAACAAGGCCAGTAGACTGCAAGTGACCATCCCGTCTGCTCAGTGCTGGGGAGGCCACACCTCAGTGCCACATCCAGTTTTTGGGCCCCTGAGTTCTAGAGTGACAAAGCCAGCAGAGATGGCTCAAGGTGGTTGGGGTCTATTAGGAAAGGCTGGGAGAGACAGGCCAGTCTAGTCTGGCTGAAAGTAGGCTCAGGAGTGATGTAATTGTAGCCTTCACCTATCTGAAGAACAGGAGACACTCCTTTCAGCAACAATAGATGATACTACGCATAGCAGCATTGAGGGTTCAGGCTGGACCTTAAGACAAGCCCAGTCCAAGGGAAAGGTTCTGGGCTCCCAGAGCAGGTTCCTCAGATGGGCAGTGGGAACTCATTGCCTGTGCTGACCCTGGGCCTGGGAAACTGAAGGATGAGGAGTGGGTGTCAAGAGGAAGGTGCCAGTCTCTTCACAGTGGTGCCCAGTAATAGGACAAGGAATAATAGGTATAAGCTAGAACAGAGGAAGTTCCACTTCAATATGAGAAGAAACTTCTTTCCTGTGAGGGTGCTGGAGCCCTGGCACAGGCTGCCCAGAGAAGTTGTGGAGTCTCCTGCTCTGGAGACTTTCAAAACCTGCCTGGACATGTTCCTGTGTGACCTACTCTGGGTGATCCTGCTTTGGCAGGGGGTTGGACTAGTTGATCTCTAGAGGTCACTTCCCATTCCTAACATTCTATGATTCTATTATTAAAACTGTTAGGTAAATAACAATGCTAGTTAACTTAGTGACACAAGATTAGTCTTAGTGCATAAATGTACTGTCAACTTTATTTGCATGGAATTGTTGAGCAGAATTGAAACAAAAAAAATTAGTGCAATTTTTCTTTAAGAAAAGGGGAAACTGTCTTATTTTGGAATTCTCTAATGCTTCTGGAAACTCAGTCATTTCATCTTGTCACAACAGTTTTTCGGAGTCTCCCACACAAACACGAGGTGTACCTGGCGATCTGAAAATATGACACCTTCTGTAGCTCATGATACCAACTTAATTCTTAATAACAGAATGAAAAAATAACCAACAATATATTAAAAAATTTATCAGAAATGTAAATTGTAAAATTCACTCTTTATTGCTAGGTATTTAGATTTTTAGCCCTAGTATTTGCTGCATTAACTTGTTCGGAGCTTTTATAATCCATTGTGCTGGCCTACACCGATGGACTTCTTAATGCCAAATGTCGCCTTATAGCCCGTAATGGTTCCTTCATGGCCATTAAAATCTATTGTCTCCACAATTAACTGAACTCCAGGGAACAAGATAATGCTGTGGTACTGTAATTATACTGCTAAGCAAAATATTTGTTTGCAACTGTCTTGTATTCAAAATAGTCAAAGATACTAAAACTGTATTTGTACGTAATAGCTTGCTCAGTTCAGTTTAAAACCAAAATTTTATTTTCAAAAGCAACAACATCAGAAAACATTTTCTCCTTGCATGTTCGCATGCTAGTGGCCTACAGGAGGAGATGTCTCTGCTGAGGAGCTTGTCAATTCAAGTTATTTCTTGTTCAACAGCTAAAAATTACTTGCACTACGAGAGTCAATAGGATATATCTCAAGAGGTGAGAAGCTGCCAATGTAAGATATCACAGAACCTTATAAAATATTCCTTGTGAGTAAGTATTAGACATGAGGGTGCACATAACTGCTGAAATCAGACTAGCGATCAAAGGTTAAGGGAAAGGAGCATCTGAAGGATTTAACAAAAATAGCTGCCTACCTAGTACATGACTCAGGCCAGGAATAAAAAGAGCAAACTAAGCTTCAGCAAAAACAGTTTATAGTGGAGGGAAGGGGAAAGTCAATCTGGAAGTGCTGGGCAGAATTCCTTCTGGTCCCACTTAAGGCAGTTTGACTGCTATCTGTGATGTGCACCAGGCTGGAGTCCGCTTTTATTCCTACTATTAGCAAAAGCAAAGCAGCTGACAAAAGCTCGGACAGCCTTTTCATTTCTGTCAGACTGGTGGCCCTGAAATTCCTTTTTAAGTCAGCTGCATCCTCAGGATTCCTGTGCACATGTGCCGTTCCTCTAGTCAAGGGCTGCATTTTGGTCCCAAACACAGGGGAAATAGGTGCTTTGCTGCAGGCATTCTGCACCAATGCTCTCTGAGCTCTGCTGCCTGCCTGTCGGGTTCTGGGTACTTTTGGTCTGGTAATGAACAGAAGTAATTCTATACCAATATGGTCAGATTTGCAGCTCCCATGGCCAGCTTAAAGCCTGTTCTTGTCTTAAGGCTTCATCCATTACTATATTTTATTTGTTGGCTTCATCTATTAAAACCTAAGCACTTTTTAAAAATTCAGTGCTAATTCTCCAGACTTGGTTTATTTCTGTGCCAGCAAACTTGGTGCTGTTCTTCATCCTCAGCCTATGGGAGTGCTTAAAATGCAGAAGTCAAAGATATGAAAGGAAGGGGGAGAAAGTCTGTCAGTAATTGCTTCTGAGCAGGCAAGTGGTATTGACGTAACATTGCACAACTATTCTCTGTACCGTTTTTCTTAATTCAAGGAAAAAATGTCAGTCTAATCTAACAAGTTTCAGGAAAAAAAATCCTTATTTTGAGTGTGTTCTTACAGAAGAGGAACTTTGTGCAGCTGTAGTATTGCTTTTTTAACATATCCTGATGAAGTGAAGGGAAAGGAAGGACAAATCTTCTGTAGTGTGACTGTCTTTTGTTAAATACTTAAAAGGAAAATGTCTGTGTACAAGTATGAAATGCAACCTCAGAGCAGTACTGTGAATTGTGTATTGATTTTAGTTGCAGACCAGTTATTAACCTCATTCAAAGCGAGCAGCTTTGATCTACTTGAAGACCTCACCTAGAATTTGGGAGGTTTTGCTTCTCTTCCTAATTCTGTCTCTGGATTGTGGAATAATTTTGGAAAGAATAAAACTTCTTTGCCTTTTAAAAAACAAAAATATCATACACTTTTCATCCAAATGCTGCAATTTCAAAACCTTTTTCCTTCACAGTTTGCTGTGACTATGGCACGAGTCAAACTCTTCAGCCCACCATAGTAGTGTCTCCTCTCCAGTGGTGGGATCTTTTTGCCTGGTGTCTTGAGGAGATTTTCCCTGAAATAATTTGAACTGTTTTGACACAAGTGACACACTGCAGAGCTCACACTAGTGATATTTTCCAGGTCTTTCATTCCTTCCATGATAATTAGAGATAAAAGAAGCTTGATAGGTTCATGAGCTACTTTTTGTTTCATTGGTTTTCTTAATGATGAGCTTATATTCCTATTTTTATACTAAAGACAGTTTTCCTGTGTTTAATTTTTTATCTTACATAAAGCAGAAGTTCAGCGGCTATTACAATTATTTTCCAATGGATATTGTTTCTGCTTTCTTTAGCTGGGGAAGGGTTTGCTTTTTGCTTCCTTCCAAGTTTCCAACTATAATTAGAAGTTAGTGCTTCAGTTCTTTTTCGTATAGTAGTATAGAAGGTTTAGGAAAATAACTTATAGTGGCTGAATAAATAATAGCTAGTTATTTGCACCTTTGTATGTCAGTGTGTTGAAATAGGTGCTCATGAAATATTGCAGAATAATATTACTGACAAAGGATTCTTGCCAGTGTGTTTCTTCTTACCTGAATAGTAACAGAAAGAATCCAGGGAAAGACATTTTCTCTACTAGAGTGCACACAAAGAAGTGAAAATCTGTTTACCTGGACAGAACGGGTTGTACTGAGGTACTCTGGCCCACTTGCATATGCCCAAAACACAATAAGAAAGTAAATGTCAGATTAAAAAAGAGAAGTTAGGAGCCAGCTCCCCAGCAGCTGGTGAAATGCTGGCGCCGGTTGTGAATCTGCCACCACTTGATCAGCTGCTGCCGCCACTGCTGGCAAGGATTCCCGTGAAGTCACTTGAGATTCACGCTGGCACGTTCCTGTACCTCTCATCTCTCGGGTTTACAGGAGTTCCTACCTCCCGCTCGTCAGGGCAAACCCTGAACTGTGAAACAAGGGTCCAGCGGGGACCCTCAGTCACCAAATAAAGGCCATGGGGAAGGGGATGTCACTGCTGGGTGCGCCTGCACTTGCAAAATCACTGGAGGGGGAGGGTTGGAAAGTTTGGGTAATTTTGCTGTGAAAATCTAAAGGGTAGTTTTGAAAGCTGTGATCTAAAAATGTTCTGCTTCCCTGATCTTAAAGAGGAATTTAAAAAATTAAACTAAACACTGAAGGTCTGTACTGCGGAAGACAAGCACTTTAGTCACATTTTGTTGGTATCTGGGGTTTTATTGCTATTAAAGTAAAATGTGAAGGGCACAATATTGACAAGACTATTACAATTATAATTTGAAATAATTCAATTTTACACCGAAACTGACAATTTGAAAATTCTAATTTAGCAGGTGAGTTTGAGGCTGTCAGTTTTTCGCAGTTATAATTAAGTAGATCTAAATCCATCCCTGAAATAAGTGGTGATGATTGACAGGGAAATGAAATACACATTCTAGTCAAAGTAGGGAAGAGAAGCTCAAGCTGAGAGGCAGCTGTAAGGTTTACCTCTAAATGGGCTTCCTCTTGTTTACTGGGGTTTCACACCACATAATCAGTGTTTCAGTCTCCCATCCACAAAACAGATATAAGAGATACCTCTTTCTTTCGTCTTCTGTAATGCAGGAGCCTTCTCCTCCTGTGTGCATATACAGTATCATGGATTTTTTACCCCAGCCCTACTATCAAAGTGCCATTATAATATAAAGTCATAAAATATACTTCTAAGATGAAAGATTTTTTTTCACATCTATGTACACAAAAGGGGAATTTTTTCCAAGAGTTTGGAGAGAGGGAGTAATGTGATTAGGAGCCATAATGTTTGTGGGTAAAGAGTCAGAAACATAAGGATAGAAAGTTTGGCTCAGATGTGAGTTATAAGCATTCAAATCAGGCTAAAATTAACCTACAGACAATAGAGGAGAGGTGTAAGTAGAAACAGCACTATGGAGAGTAGGCAGCCAGGCCAGGAACAGCATTGGAAAAAGGAATGAAGTAAGTCACGACTGCAAAGCCCTGTGGGAAGTTCAGCAAGCCAGGAAACAAAATCAGTGCTCGAGGTTTCCATTATTTTTCCCATGTTTAGCTTTGACAGAGGAAAGTGTAACATATTAATATAAAACTTCTTCTCAAGTTTTATTGATTTAAAAAAAACAAACCAAAAGAATAAACAAAACCAAAAATCATATCACTAATTTAAATTGGAAAGTAAAATAGCCTCATCATGTCCACTGGGCTAAGCAGTCAAAAGCCTGGACCGTTATCTGACTTTGGCAGCTGAGGGGGACTGTGGAGGATGTAAAACTTGCACCGATTTCAGTGAGGAATGACAGGAAAGAAAATCAGACGGTCAGGTCTGATAGATGAGCAGCAGCTCGTATTTAGCACAGGAAGGCTAGAGGGACTCTAAAAAAGCCACCCTCTGTGCAGTCCTCCCCGAGGCTCCACGTTTCATAATTAGTTTATTAAAGAGCGAGATCACCATGATGAATTGTACAACCAGTATAACTTCTTGGATGTGCTGGATAATTACTGTTTTATACTTCTGTTTGTAGTGGATGCAAAGGCAAGTGTTGCAGGGGATAATGCGGCCGTTTCTTCCCCGAAGACAATAGAGCAGAGCCCCGTTCCCGAGGCGGGCGGGCAGAGCCTCGGGAGCGCTGCCAGGAGAGCTCTGCCATCTGCAAAAGCCCACTCTGTCTTCGCGTTTTCATGGTCTGTACCAGGACGTACTGAAGACCCAGCGACGGATTCATCCCTTGGATCGGCGAAACTTGATGTCAGCCCAGAGGCGGCCGGAGCGAACAAAGCACCGAGTGACAGGGTGGAGGTTCCCGCAGCAGCTGCACGGGAGGAAGGGGCACATAAAAACCTGACCCCGGCCCCACCAGCAGCATCCCTGTGTGACATCGACCTCACAGCATCGGTGACACCTGAGGGAGAGGATGTGGCCGCCTCAAAGCCAAGACAAGTAGCCTTCTTTGACAGGATCTTCAAGCTGGGGAAGGAAAAAGAAAGCAGTAAGACGCAAATTGATCCCCAGGAGGAAAGGCAGACGTCGTTGGAGCTCCCCGACGGGCACATCACAGCGCAAGAGGCTGCTGGACTACATAGCACATCAGGCGGTGTCCTGCTGGGGAAGGCAAGTGCTTGAGTAGGAATATCCATTTTGCTCTTTATGAAACCTCTTAGGAATATTAATAGCACAAGACAACTCAATGCCATGATGGCTGGGCGAATGGATCGGTGTTGTTCTTAAAATTATTGCAGGGGTGGCTCAATAGAGGTTTGGGAGAAGAACCCATGGCAGAGCGGTAATAGCTCTGGTGCCTGCCTTGTGGCGATGTGCTTGAGGCAAGC
Organism: Apaloderma vittatum; assembly: GCF_000703405.1. Lineage (NCBI taxonomy): Eukaryota > Metazoa > Chordata > Aves > Trogoniformes > Trogonidae > Apaloderma > Apaloderma vittatum. The sequence goes on along the minus strand of NW_009695201.1, from coordinate 20,699 downwards.
CAGGACAGTGAACAGCAGACAGCTGCAAATAAAAGCAAAAATACCTGAAAGTAAAATTGTTTCTTATGCTTTAGGAGCTTGGAGTTTGACATTGGATGGTTTTTAAGCAGCTCTCTAACATGTTTTGTGCCGTTCTTAAAACAGGCACTCTTCTTGAGCAATAGCTGCTTGTTGCATACCCCACATACCAGAACAAGGAATAATATGCAGGAGCAATCTTTGCACTCTTAGCAGTTGTGATGTATTTTTTTTTTTTGTTAAAGGAAGCATAGTCCCTTGGAATTGATTTTACAGGATGAGAATATAAGAAATTAAATAACTTATCTGAGAGAGCACACTAATCAAAGAAAGAAGCTGAAAACATACATGATGTAGACTTTACACTTCCTGCAAAGTTTACTATCAGCAAATATAGTATAGGACTAATTTTCAAGTAACTAACTACTGAAAAAGTCCATCCCCTGGATGGGGATAAGTGACATAACTCTTACTAGTTTCACTGAGGGTATGACTGGTGATCTATCTCAAATCCTGTCCAACATAAGGAACAGGAGGGAGAAACTAGCTGTGTGACCCTCTCATTACAATCTGTTTAAAAGCCATTTTAGTAGCAACTGCTTTTACTGGCCTTACAAAAACGGCTTACAAGTAAGACTGCTGTATGATCTCTAATGCTTTGAATAGCATCAGACGTAGTTCAAGAGATGTTCACTGCTCACATGATGACATTGCAGGTTGTCTCCAGAAGTCTATTCAATTTCTATTCTACTTTGTCTTTCCTATCCTATACCTCCTTAAATTTGAAGATTAGATTTCGTAATAAAACTTAAACTGTAATATTTTTATTAAGATTCATTTGTAAAACTAAACAGTTGCATATTGAACCATCACCCCTCAAAAGTGGCACCCATCACTAGTACTTCAGACAGCTATATATGTGCATTTAAACAACCCATAGTTTCAACCTAGCAGAATATTAAGGCATTCACTACATAAACAGAACAGGGTGAATAATTCAGAATGAATAATCCATTCAGTGCCTAGTGGCACTTCTGTTTGTAGCTTATAAGATTGAAGCTTTTCAACACTGTAAATTCCTGCAGGTATTTTTGATTCATATACACAAAAAATAAGTTTTGTCTGTGGCTCTCAAGAAGTGTTACTTTTATATTCAACTGTAAAATTCATAATTTCCTATTTTGCTGTGATTGCAGACTATGGAGAGTGGAAGGTCACAGTTCGTGCTGTTGAAGCAGTACAGTGTGAAACTCTAATGAAATAACAGTCTGAAGTAGCTTTAACCACAAGTTGGACTGACACTCTTGCTGGTAGCAAATAGTCATGTCAAGAAAGAAAAAGCAAGCGTTTGTAACGAGCAACTGTCAGGGACAGGGCAAAATAATGTAAATCTTATTCTCCCAGTTCAAACACATACTAGAAGTACTGTTCATTCAGATCAAGCTTGTTTATGTAAATAATGCCTATCTTTCTTATTTTGAATTCTGTTCAGTCTTCAGCTTTTACCCATCCACATCCTGAACCTCACTAATGGGAATAATCTGGAAATCCCAGGTGCTCATCAGCCGTAGGTTGTTTGGTACATGTGTAAGTGTTTGCAGGATCCTGGCACACACCACAGCTTTTTTGGCACCTGGGGACCTGCTTGAGGACATGTCTCCTGTTTAACAGAACTGCTTGTACATCTTTTACTTGTGTGCTTAAAGCTGTACTGCTGAATCTTTGAGGGCTTACAAAATCAGAGTTCAAGTTGCTCCATGGAAATGAGTGGCAAAACTTGTATCATAGGGGAGAGTGATATTTTAACCTTATCCTTGAATTTCTGGACTACAGTTTTTGTCTTCCATTCTTCAAATATGAAAAGGAATATATGCTGAGGGCAATGAGGAGTTAAGGACCTTTTCTGGGAAAAAATATATCAAATAAACACTTCTGATATGCTGCCAAACTTTAATTCCATTTCTAAAACAAAGGCTGTGGCTCTGCCTTGCATCACAGTTGCCTTCTGTTCCCTCTAAAGTTGCTAGTTCTCATGTAGGATGGAAGAATGACTATGTCTAATTTAATTGCTGTTACTGTAGTAACTACAAACCATTACCAAATACTCCTACTAAAAATACAGATATTGCTGCCAACGGTTTTTTTTTTTTTTTTTTTTTTGGTGGATTATGACTTGTAGTATCTGTAAAAGCTAAAAGCAAAGCAAAGTTTCCCTGAATTGAGTGCCAAGACAAAACAAACAGCATTGCTGGTAAGTAAGAGAGAGGCTCCACAGTTGTAGCTTAAGAGCTGCACAAACATGCTGTGTTTGGTGAACCACTCTTTATTTTTGCGGTCTACAAAACTACATTCAGAACACAGCATAATTAAAACAAGGACAGAATTCATGAATTCATGAAGCATTTACTATGTAAGCCAAAGAAAAGATAAATTATATGCCTGAAATGTTTCACTGAGCCATGATTCATACAAACAAAAGTGCTGGCAGTAATACATTCTTTTGATATGTTTTTCTGATGACTGAACTGAAACTACAGTATAACTATTTAAGGTGTTTATTACTCCCAAATTTGGCTCCTCAGAAAAATGAATTGAACATTTACATAGTATCTGTTAACTTCTAATACTGACTTCTGTTATTTCTGGAATTTTCTTTCATTATTTGCCTCCAGGGCTTCACACAGTCTATTGTGCACTGAGCTGCTACAGAGACTTTTGCAGTTATTCGACTATGGCTCTGAAAATATGATACTGTAGGACTCCACATTATCTCTCCCTGATTTATATGTTGATGGCCTGAGTCTGTGCTCCTTCCTACAGTCGTATTCCCACAGAAGCACAAGATGTATCACAGCATCCATCAAAGTCCAGATTTGAGTTGTGTCTCGGTAGCTGCTGGCAGCCTTGGCTTGGATCTCCTGGAGTAGGGTTCCTCCTGCAGCAGGGGGTCATTTGTGCTCTGTGGGTTGGAGTTCAGGAATTTTTGGATGCTGCCATGCCTCAAGCTCTGCACAGCCTGCAGGACAAAGTGTGGCTGTACCAGGGAGATAGTCTGGAACAGTTCGTGCTGTCACCTCTGTAGTTGGCCCAGGCAACATCTGCTGCTGCAAACAGCTGTGTGCCACAGTGCTTAGATAAAAGATCTCTTCCTCCTTAAAGAGTACAGCCCAAGGCCAGAAGTTGGGTTTGTGCCTGTAAAAAATAGTCTGCTTATTTTTGTTTGCTAGTATCAAGTGCCTCAGTTAGGAAACTAGTTTTGTTTAGCAATACATCTTCTGCCTACTGTTTCTTTGGTCTCTTGCCTCGTGCCTTTTGTTGCCCCTCTAATCAGAGCCAGCATTTTTCATATGACCAGAGTTTTTTTGATGGCATCCCTGGAAGCAGGGCTGCTGAAGCATGTTTTGCATGGGACATATTGTTCTTGGAGCTGCTTTGGTCCATAACTGGCAGCTGGACAAAGTGGTGTGTTAGACCCTTGTAAGAAAATTCTAAATAGCCTGTTGAAGCCCTGTGAACTACTGTGCTGCATAAACTTGGGAAATGGTGGGTGGAGAATTAGACAGAAGCCTGTTCTTGCAAGTAAAACCTTGTGCATTTTAACTCCTTAAATGCTGCATGGAGACTTGCCATTTGATGCTCAAATCAGCCCTCTGAAGTTTCAAAATCTGTATGAATCTTTAGTCTACTTCTTCCTTCAGTGACCTACAGAAACGCCATGTCCTTAGCAAATCCTATACAAATATTGTGGGGGGGTTAATTGCCCAGTACTCAGAAAGGTTCTCAATAGTACAATTTTATTTTTAACTTTTCCTAGTAAAAACCATGCTGAACTACTATGTCTAATTGGCAGTTTAGGAAAAAAAACCTTGGTGTCACTTAGACCTCCAGGCAGCCTTTAAGGACAGTGATTGAAAGATGCTGTTTACTGGAGGCACCTGGACAGGTTTATCAGTTTTATTTCTTGTCCTGATTTTTCCTCTGGAGTAATCTGGGTATCTAATAGCCTAACAACTGCTTTTCTAGTCTCTATTTCCTAAGTGACCAGATGTGTTCTGCTCTCTAACTAGTTGGAGATGACAACATCTGCTGAAGAATTATGGCACTGTTATGTTTGTCCCTTCAACAATGTCTCAACTTCCCTGTCAAAGTCGAGGCCACCATCGTACGAGACACAATTTACTTTAATAATACTTGACAGATCTAACCCTGCACTTGCAATATAGACAGACAGAAGGGAGGAGGGTTATTGGTAACAGGCTCAGGCATTACTAGCCAGATGTAGTACTCTTAAACTTTAAAAAAAATAAACGAATAAATGCTGAATGGGACAAGAGGACTTGTCTCAAGTTGTTCTCCTCTGTACAACGTTTCTGTTGGCTTTACCTGTGCAAGCTCAAGGCAAAAATGGCCACGATGGCAGGCAAATTGAACATAAAAGGGCAGCAAGCTCTCCAAAACTGTTCCAAGAAGGTTTTTTTTCTAAAACCAGATCCTTGTTTAGGTGTCTAAACAGAAACTGAGTAACTTAGAATTACATACTTGTAAGTGCTTGAACACTGGAAAACTATTCTGGGACTCTGGGAACTGTAATTCCAGGAAGAGAGGAGGCAGCTCCATCTGGCTTGGAAGAATTACTTTGGGTTGTTGCTTTTTTTCCTTCTATTAATCATGTTTGTGTTTGCTAGATAAAAATTATTTCTGGAATTGCAGAATCCAGAATATCAGAAGCAATCTTTTTGTGATACAAGCAGATACGGAGCTGTTAAAGGCCAAAATCTCGGCACTTCTTCCTAATCAGAAGTTCAGCCTTGAGAAGGGAAGAGCAGTGTTGTTTGGGATTCCGTGTGCAACTTTACTTGTGTTTGTTATACTTGGTGGCTGAGAACAATGTTCCTCCAACCAACGGCAAATGCTGAATATATTAGAAAAGGGGGGAAAGAGATATATAAATGCTCAGTTGTTCTGAATATGTAGGCTGCAGAAGTATGGTTGGAATTAGGGTTGTGACTCTGAGCAACATAATGCAAGTGACAAATGTAACTTTGGCATTCCACTGGAAATTAAGCAAGCTAGGACTGAGGAAACTCTGCCCCCCCCTTTTTTAGGAGATAGATGACTGCAACCAAAAAGACCTTCGGCAGGAGTCGGCAGGTGTCAACGGTCTCACTGCTGAACAACCTGAAAAGGCAGAGGTAAAACAAGACAACTCCCAGCCAGGTGCTGCAGCAGATAACTCCATCATGAGTTTCCTTAAAACACTGGTAAGCTTTTGCCTTTCCTTGTCATCTCTAGGCTGTGCTTTAGATTGCTTATAAAAATCCCATGTTGAGCTAAATGCAACATGTCCACTGTCACGGGCACTGAGAATTAATGAAGCCAAACAGATGCCTTAAAGAATGACTTGGGAGTGATGGAGAGATGTGTAGGTACCGTGCCGTTATGAGCAAATGATGATGACCTACTCTGGAAACTTCCTTTTCTGCATAGATGCTTGCAGGCCCTCAGGTATTTAGCTGTCTTAAGGATTTTTTGGCATGATGAGAGTTTATTTTGTAATATCTCTAAAAGTTCGGTTTTTTGTGGATTAATTGGGTGTATAAGCTTGAATAATGTATCTTTGGTCCTGATATTTTTAATTTTAGCCATTGGCTTCAGGTTGTTCTTGAGAAATATTTGTATAACAAATTTTCCCACATGGGGACGAAAGCAATATTTGTACTTCTTTTACCTTTGTGCTAGAAAAAAAAAATGCTAGTTTCAAACATATGATCTTTCAGCTGTTTTGAAAGACTGAGCTGGGTGTGATTGATTGTTTTTCTCTAATACGTTTAAGGTGTCCCCAAGCAAAGCTGAAGCCAAAAGTGATTCAGAAGACAAGGTAGGCAGATTCCTCATTCTGTTAGTGGTTGCTAGATTGTTTTGACATGGGTATTTCATTTTCATTGCTTTGCTTTTTCCTCGACTGATGATATTTCAAATAGCAATTTCAAATTTATTCAGAGGAAAGATACTATGAAGGAAGATGAGAATAAACAGTGCAATTCTTCATACCGTAGGTTGCAATCAAGATCTGAACTGTAGCATTTTCAGCAAGGTTGATGATGACCTGGTAATGCTTTTGATTGTTACTTGGACTTGTCCTTGATCTAAAACTGTGGGTCCCTGCAGAGAAATCCTCCTGAGTCAACCAAAAACTCCATTTGCGGGTAGACTTGTGCCAAGCTTCTCTTTTTGCACTTCCAGTTGTGCGTATGCATGCCTCCTTTATCTCTCTTTGGAGCTGCCATTATTATGGCTTTCATTTGCTTCTAGAGATATTGAAAATATCAGATTGATCCAGCGTATTTAACAAACTTGTGGAAAAAACAAAACTGTAAAAGTTGTAAGTTGAAAACAATCTTCTAGAAGCGAAAAACGTAGATGTCTAAAGATGTCTCTTTTCCCCTTTTCTCCTGTGTCAAAGCTTACAATAGTTTCAACAGAAGCAGAAGTGAGATAATTTGTATTAAACTGCCTTCTATCTTCTAGTATTTCAATGGCTTACAGGCATATCACTGTCTACATAACTGGGAACTTCCAGACAAAATGTCCTTACACATTGTTATGACTATAATAACTGAAGTTTTTGCTTGCAATGCCTGTGATAAAATTTAATTAACACATAAAGAATAAAGCTCTAAAAAGGAAACAGTCTTTCCATGTCACTGTTAGGTAGCCAAAATCACATCAACATTTTTGGTTTTTATCCTCTTTTTTTTTCCTTTTTGTCATATATATATATGTATATGTATACACACACACACACATATATATACACACACATAGTCTGGTACTAAAATTATTATATCAGTCTTTCCAGAAAGCTTGGCGAGTACATGCAGTATACACATAGCTTCCTAGCTATAGCTCAGTAATTCTGGAAATCGTCAACCAGGGCTAGACAGATATCCACAACAGGTAGTTACCAAACTGCATTTTTTCAGTGAGACTTGTAGCTCTTTCAACAACTTCTGAAAAATCCAGTTGTTCAGTCCCGTTTACATACCTGACTTTATAGCGTGCACCCATGTGCTTCTATAACAGGTGACTACTGGTGTGGGCGTACTGTAATTCGGAAACAAATATGCTGTTTGCGTTTGGTTTGCTATCACGCCTGTGAGGGTAAACAAATCCAGATAACTAGCAGGATATGCCAGCTCTTTATAAAGAGGTTAAATGGGAGTTGGTTTTTAATGCAAAATTCCTTTATGTTCACTGTCTTCCTGATACAAATAATGACATTTCCACTGTATTAAAGTGGAATGCTGAAAAGGTTAATTTATCAATTGTCACAGAGAAAAAGCTGCAGACTTTTCAGCTGCTACGTGTAATAAAATAATGGTAGTTGTGGTTTTTTTTACCCGAGAAACCAATTCTGTCTTCATGGTAAGGTTATGTTCCTTGGTGAGGCTTTCCCCTTAGTACAGTTTAACCCTCTCCTGAGCACTGAGAGGCTTCTGAATGGGCCCCCTGAGTCCTGCTCCTGCTTTCATTCTGGCTGCTCCCTTTGCAGGCAGGAGCCGGGTTTTACGGCACCCGGGCTGGTGCATTCCCAGAGTCTCAGCAGAGCTCTCCCTTGGCTGAGACGACAGACAAGCTCTCTAATAAATCTCAGGAACAGCCAGAGCCCACTCCAGCTCTGCAGAGCCCAGCAGAGGTGTGCACAAGCTGTCACCAGCGATGCCACGGGCTTTCATCAGCTCACTGGAGACACGTACGCTTTCAGCAGCCCAGGCACACCCTTAGCAATGGTCATTTCATCCGTGTAAACACAGGAGTTTGATATGACCTGAGTCACACGTCCTTGGATTATTTGATCCTCTGCATGTTTACGCTAACCAACGTAGGGTTTGGGTCAGATCTGCCCCAGACCACCCCTGTGTGACCCTTCTGTAGCAGATCCTGACTTGTTCCTGCACCACTGAACTTTTGGGAATGCAGAGAACGGCACAGGGCACCGCAGCAAAGAATGGTCAGTACAAAGAGCTTGTAGGAAGCAGGTAACTGCACGGAATGCAGCAGCCTTGAGACCAAGATCTCAACTTCACATAGTCACACGTGTTACATTCTGTACTCTGGACTTTTCCTCCTACCCTATGAGTTGTGGTCAGCTTGGTATCTCACCTTGTGAATACTGTAGGCTGATTGTTTCTGAGGAGTTTGGGTCTCTTTATGCTTCTGTAGTTCCTGGAACTCATTTTGAAGCTTGTCATTGGTTGGAAGATTTTATTTTTGCCTTGTTCAAGTCTAAAAGGAAACAGAAAGAAGCTTGCAAAGGGACAAGCTAATTACTCAAAGGATGAATACTTCAGTCATTTGTCATTGAAATACAATTTTTAAGCTTTATATTTCTTCACTATAGATTGGCCTGATTCTTAATTAAGTCAGGCAATAAATTGAGCAGAATGAAATTCAGGATACTGGCAAGTAGTAAGTAAAAAATATTATGTTATTTTTGTACTAGATTATCAAAGGGATCTTACTGTCTTTTTATTTTTAACTTAGTGCCCCTCCTCCTTTTTTATTACTGAAAAGATGAAAATAGTGGAGAAGGAAGGGAAAAAAATCCCTATTTTTCATAACATGAAAACTTAACCTTTTTTTCCTGCACTGATAAATTCAGAGGGTTGTGTCGAAGACTGTACAGGGGGAAGGGACGACAGCAATAGTGACTTGAAAAGTAAAGTTTTGAGGAAGTACTGCAACTAAGACTTTTAAAAAAAAATTCCAACGCTATGAAAAGTTAAATGGAACATTTTAGCAAATGTTACTCAAGTTTTTCCAAGACTCCTAGAAAAGGCATGTATTTGAACAGTCCCACCTCTACTCTATGCAGCGTAGTTTAGCCTGCACTGAGCTGCAAGTAGTCCCCCACTACTTTCTAAAAATAGCCTGATACTGTTTTTTCCCATACAGACATCTATCAATGGTTCTTTATTTTATAACCCTTTTCAGTGGATTTTTCAATATGTTGCCTAGCTTTTTAGAGATCCGGTCTCTAACATCAGTCGATGATGATTCCCAAAACAAGTGTCTCCTACAGATATTTAGAATGAAGCAGTGCTCATTCAACACTTTTTAGTATCAGTCTATCATTAGTATTTTCCTTATGCTTGAATTTCTAATTCCATGAACACTAGAGCAAACTTGAAATATTTTATGTATGCTCATGAATATTCATCCTGCCCCTTTCCTAAATAATGCCTTATGCAAAACATTTTAAAGTGCTGATAATACTGCAATAAAAATACTGAAGATATTTTCAAAGACGTTTATATTTGCCTATCTTAAAATTATATATCCTAAAATCATTTGGTTATGCATGAATTTAAAATACAGCAGTCTCTGTCTGTGGGATTTGGGTCTCAACGAAAATTTTAGGGGGCAAATTGTGGCTTAATTCTGAGCCAACAATTGGATTGCCTTAGCTTTCATACTTATTTCACTGCTCACATGAAAGAAAGTCTGAGGAGAACTGAGTAATGACCCAGAAGAAAACATAAGTTGTTGTGCAGGGCACAAAAGGGAATGTTTGTTTCTAATACTAGATGTTTGAGTGTTTGAATGTCTTTCCTGAACCAAATAAGAACTTTGCAGTAAGTACTCAACTTCACATGTTGTACAAAAGGGATCAAAAGCGGAAAAAGGCCATGGTGGGCAGCCTGCTCCGAAAACAACGGCAGAATCCCAAACGAAAGGAGCCAAGAAAAAGAAGGCAGAGAGTCCCAAGCTAGGACACAGTACATTTAGTAAACTCTTTAGGCACAAGGTCTGTATGAAACTCTAGCATGAGCAGAACCCTGAGCAGTAACAGATGGCTCCTGTCAGAGAGCAAAGTTATTTAATTGGTAACTGAAATTAGCATCTGGGCAGTGCTCTCAAAACTGCTGGCGTGAGCATTTCTGTGCCCAGCGCCATGAAAATGATCTTCATGTACAACATTTCTCTCTTATACCATCTGTGAATTCAGGATTCTGAAACTATTCCTCTAACCTCCACTGCTACGTGCTTCCCAGTTACGCTCACTAATGCTGACTAAACCTCCCCAGCCACCTAAAATGAAAAAAAAAAGAAAAGATACTGAGAAACAATGAATTATGAGGATGTGAAAAGTACCTGCAATTGTAGGGCAGGTTTAAGAGCTCAAGCCAACTGTACGTAAGGCTTTATGACCCACATTGCCTTAATATGCACTGTCATGTGGTTAAAATTGCTGATTTGGTGAACTGAGGCATCTAATACAGCACAGAGAAGGTTTGAGCATGGAATTTTCTTCAGAAATAGTTAATTTTCACTGAAAACACGAAAAGTAGTTGATGATTGAAATCTAAGTTTTCTTTGGAGGGGAAAAGTCTGGTTTTCAACAATACTTTGAAGTTGCTCAAAATGCACACCTTTTTATGCAAATTTTTGTTTCAGGGGGCATTAACTTTTGTTATAAAAAAATGTTGGAAACTTTTGGTCTGAGCTCCATATCTGGGCATTTCTGCATTCTCTGAAGATAATCTGTCATGATGTTCTGTGGCAGGCAAGCAGAGAATTGTAGCTTTTTAGCCCAAAGAATGCAGCAGAGACCCCTATGCTGGGGGAGGAAAGTAATTAATGTTTAATGCTCACTCAAAACACCCACATGGAATTTCTGGTGAGTAGGGGGCTTTATAGTCAAGGGCACAAAGCAAAGGGAGTTCTTTAGCATTTCTTCAAAATAAAAATGTTCTTTCCACTGTCTCATTTTGGAGACAAAAATGTCATCTGCCTACTACTGAAGGAATAATAATCTTCCCAATGGTTTTAAGTCTACAGTTTTTGCCAACAGCTTAAAGTTAGGATCTCGTCTTGAATATACTACATTGATAGTTAATAATTTTGATATTTAATACGATTAAGTTATAAATTGTTCATAATGAATTAGGCCTTCCTGGTAAAAAAAATGTATCTGGCTAGCATTTTTTAAGGGCTATTTGATAGACTTTTAAAGACTTGGTCTGGAATGAAAGCAGTTATCTTGAAGGAATACAACACTTTACACCAATAAAATCTGTCTTTTAAAATGTCATTACTTTTTATGTAGGTTTTGTTTGTTTGTTTCTAAGTTTATTGCATACAAAATACAGAAGCAATAACTGAGGTATAATTTATGACATTTTAAGAATAGAGGAGATGATGATGGACTAAAATATGCCAACAGTTTGCTTGTAAGGCTGATTGAAAGTGGAACTTCAAATCAGAGCACTGATGTGACAAGCAAGCCTGAAGTTATCACCTCTAGTTAAAAATAAAATAGTTTTGTTTCTCTCTTTTCACTTGAAATGCCTTAGCATGATATATCAACCAGATGAATAGGTAATGAAATCCTTTATTTGAAATCATCAATTTAATATATGTTCATATTTATTTCTGAGCACTTCTTTTTCTCCTCCGCAAGTTCTTTCACTGCAGGTCTTCAAAAAATCTGCTTCTCTGTACCTTAGTGAAGAATAGATTGACTATTAGGTTAACAGAAACATTGTTTTTCAGTGTTTTGTGTCTACCTGAATACTAACATTACCCAAACTTGTGAATGCTTTTTTCCCAATAGCAGCCCGCGTTTAAATAAAGATCTATAACATAAGCTGATGCAATGTGATTTGGCCATTTGATCTCACAGACTGAGTCTGGATGGCATTTGACAGTGGGGTCCCTATCTGGTCTTTTATTCCTATCACATGTATTTGCCTGGCAGCGCATGCCAGTTATGTAGAATAACTATACTGATTGATGAATTTTTTACTTGAAACAGAAAAGTTAATCCCGTATTTTCAGCGTTAGTATTGAAGCCACCTTGTGGCACTACACCATTTCTTACCACTTGCTCTGGACCTTGTTCATGAGAGCTAACCACAAAAAGACATTCTTGGCTCCTGCAGAATAACTCACCTATTCTTTCAAGAAATACCCAAAGCATGTGGCAGGCTGCCTAAACCCAGGGGTGCTGGGCTCACAGTTACTTGAGTTTTTGGCTTGCTGCTCTTCAGCAAACCACTGCTGTTCTGTGCCCTTTCACTTCCAGGCAGTCATCTGCCTGTCTCGTATCCCAGAAAGCAGAATTTCCCACTTTGAAGGTGATGGCAGCACATCCCGGTCTGGTGTGTAAATCCACCTGCGGAAAAGATCCAGCTCTGGCTTGTACGTGTGCACTGAAAGCCACACATGCAGCCCCAGTCCAGAAAAATCTCTGCCAATATTTTAAACCCTGAAGAAAATGGGAATCCATATGTAAATACACATATTTTTAAGAGCAAGTTGAGGACTGCAAGTGCAGCAGCATGAGCGCAAAGCAATTCTACTCAAGGCTGCAGTGCTGCTGCAGGTAGAAGGCTGAGAGCTGACGCTCCCTCCAGGCAGCCTCGCCTCTGCCAGGGATCAGTTTCCATGGTGCGGGAGCCAGGACTTTTCACAAACATTCACTAAAAATAAAAATAATTTGTGACACAGACAATTCCTGAACTGTGTGAGCGCTGACATTGCCAGAGACAGACTTGTCTTTGTGTTTTGTTTCCCTTCAGGCTGCGAAAGAGACCCAACAGACAACTAATACCAAAGTGAGTAGGATGATTTGAGTTATCTGTGTGAATAATGCCGTCAGAGGGTAATTATTCTCACTGTCATTTTCAATCTCAACGACAGTTTTAATTTCTTTATCAATTAATCATCTCTATTACAAAGGGTGGGTTGCTTTGGAACTCTTTTCCTCTGTTCGAGACATTAGTTCATTGGAAAGGACAGGATGCAGCTCGTGGGCTGCACCTTGTTGCCTGGCATGTTCCGTGCAGTGGGGGTCCGCCACGCACCTGCACCAGGTGCTGCCTGAGCATGCAGCGAGTATCTTGTCCGTCACATGTTTCCAATAACCTACGTGTTCATGTTTTGTTCTAGAGCACCGAACAGCAGCCTGTTACTGCTGTAAAATCAGACAAAAATGTCCCTTCCTCTCAAGAGCCGCAGACCACTAAGCAGAGTACAAAAGCCCCTGAGCCTGCAGCCCAGCAGCAGCAGGTGGTGGCCACTGAAGTCCCCAGAGAGGTGACCAAGGAGAAAGCATCCTCCACCCCTATGCCACTGAGCAAGCTCTTCTGGAAAAAGGTATGTCTGGATTTTGGAGCTGGTCCATCCCAGCTCTGTCTTCACACAGCACGCAGAGCTATCGCCAGGCACAAAGTTACAGTAAAGCAGTGAAATCTGCAAATCTGAGCATATCCCCTGTGCTAAATGCGTGAGGGACATAAACAAGGTACATGTGCACACAAATGCATACGTGAGCTTGGGCAGTCATGTAGGCACATGGCTAATAACGGCAGTTAGACTCCTGCAGAGAATCTTATAAACCATAGTCCTTTAAACCTGTCTGTAGTATTTATATTTTTAATAACGTTATGGAAGAAGGAATGTTATTGTCTGTCAATTTAACATACTTGTTAAAAATCCCACAGAGATTATAGCTTTCTTTACAAAATTATATCATTAACAGAGATATTGCTATTAAAAAAAAACACATTTAATTTTTATGAGAACTGTTTGCTTCTAAATGTCTGAAAACCTGAAATCTGATGGTTCTTACTCAGCAAAAAAAAGTTTCATACCAGAGCAGATCAGTCTTTAAGTGTGGGGACTGAGGTCAATTGCTTAGGAAGACACATTTTTCCGCAGACTAAATAATGATTTAACTAAAATTTAGACTAACTTTGAAAACACAGTTGCTGTTTCCATAGTCTTTAGGGATTTATCAGCTGAAGGCTAATTCTTTTCTTGCTTCATTTAAGAGATGAGCTGTATTAAACGTCACTGAATCACTGCATGTTGAATATGTGCTTTCCTGGGCTTCTGTTCAAGTTCAAATCCCAGAGATGAACTGCTTCCAAACACAGATGCTGGGTGACTAGTCCTGCAGTTTCTTTAGTTGTATTTTCCCTACTGAGCAGTGATACGGGAGATACAGTTTGGGTATGCTAGTTACTTTTTCTTTTTTTAATTAAGATGTTTAGATATTTACAGAGTAAACATGCCTAAAAACAATCTAGGCTTGAAACATTTGTTACCTGGGACTTACTTTCCTGTGAAACTGGGTGAATCAGGTACTTAGAATGAGGAGAAAGTTGTGAAGAAGGAGAGGAAGGTTTTTTATATAGCTAATATTGCTACTGAAACCTCCTCTGAGTAGTCTGGCTTTTTGAAAACAGATGGGAGGCAGGATGTATGCTGAACATCAGGATGAAATAAGAAAAAGAGAGGCCTTTTGGCAGTTGGTTGTATGCAGTTTCAGTGTAAAATTGAGAGTCACAAATCTCTTCTGAAGTTCAGTAATTTCATAATGAAGTAATAAGGACTTTTCTGTTTCAAAAAGTATGTAAGTAGGGGATATTTTCTTGCAGAAAAATAGTGAAAACTACTCCTGTGGAGAAGAAATTGGTGATGATGGATGGTTGGTTGGTTGGTTTTTGGTTTTGGGGTTTTTTCTTAAACATTAAGATTTTGGCAAGATTTCAAAACCTATTTTGAAAGAGTAACCCAAACTAATGTAGTTACAGATATTTTATTTCTCTGTATAATGTAGGTTCTGCCTACAGTGAACATTAGCTCCCCATACCTGATATTATAGCTAAGATAAACTGGGGCTACCTACCTACCCCATGTTTTCTTAACCTTTTAACAATCTTCATGTGAAGTCCTGGGATCTCAAACATCTCAGGGATATAAACTTTGTATCAGTTATTCTTCATTTCTGTTCATGATGCTGGTTTTAATTTACCCTACATCATCGTCATCTGCTTTCTCAGCGAATGGAAAGTGTAGAGAACTCCCTGTAGCTCTGAGCAGGCTTTGGTTGCTACCAAAAATATTAAGGGCTAGTTATATTATTTATGCAAATGCACGGAACTACAATAGTTTGTGAAATCTGAATGTTGTGAAATGAGCCCAGTTCTGCTTACCTAGAACTTCTTGGGCCTGGAATTGTGCTGAGACCAAATGTTTTTGCAAGTTTTTTTGAGTAAATTTCTGCAGTAGAGAACTGAATTTGGTCCTAAGAATTAAAAAAAAATCTGCGTGCTTGAGCATTAAATTCTTACCTATAAGCTAATGTTGCTTTGCTGGATTTTCTTGACATACAATCATATTACATTTCCATTGATGAAAGACGCTGTTGACTCAGTCAGCTTGAAGCTAAAAAAAAATGAGGATAGATAAAAAAAAAAAAAGTCCTTAAACTACAGGCTGGCCACAAATTCAGCTTGGTTTGAAGATTCTGTCAGGGTTTTTTTCTGCAGTGATTTTATCTTTCTCTCTGCCATACTTAATGCAATGCCCTTTTGCTAGGATGAAGAATCGAAGCTGGCAACTGCTTTAAATAGGTGTATAATTCAGAGTCATGCATAGCTTTTCTTTTGAAGTAACAAATAGCAACCACAACACTCAATGGATCCAGGATTCAGATCCAGCATCTCTCTTTCCAGGCAGTCTCTTAAATATCTATCTTCTGATGAGCTTTCACTTCAAAGTAAAGCTAATGAAGTGCCTGTCAGCACATGGCAGCTAATGCTGCCGCTCTGACTACAGACAAATAAATATGTAAGAGAAAAAAAATATCCTTATTCAACTCCTCAGATGGAAGCCACTTTGTATTCGCCCCATTTCATGATCAGTCTGCACAAGAATTCTCATAACTGTTACTCAAATGTTTACCATGCTACCATTTTTTTTTCAAATACTAAAGCATATTAATAGAAAATTACAGTTAGTAATTTCACATATTTGTGTTGGAAACTTGGTTTCAAGACCTTGTAGATATCTGATCCGGGCAGAGAAACATGATGCTTCATTTATATCTGATCAAAGCATGCCAGTAAATGATGGAGGAAAGTGACTGAGGAAGTATTATTTAGACTGCTCTGTGAATTATCTATAAAAGCAGATACATTTTGAAATCTAGAATTTTAAGCCATTGCAATTCTGTTGCCATGCAAACACAGAAAAATCATGCCCTTTTTACTGAGGGATATTTATGCACTGATAATACAAACAGCAAACTGGTTAGCTATTAAGTGAAGCAGAATAACACTTTTTATTGCTGAGCCTGCAACCATTCTCTGCCATAGGAAAGCAAAGATAAATATTTGGGTAGAGTGTGTGAGATAAATGTTAAAATCACCCAGGGCTTATCAAGTTCCCAAGTTTACTTGCTCCCATCCTGGAATATGCCACTTCTCAGGCAGAAGAGATGGAGAATCTGGTCGGTTTTTGCTGGGTAAATGGATGAGGGAGTGCAGAGGGTGACCAAAGCAACGGGCTTTTGGGGCCGCCTCACAATGTGCCTGCTGGCATCGCTGCCATCCTCACAGCAGGGAGGGGCCTTATTCTCCTCAACCCAGCGAAGAAAACCAGTAGGACTTGTGAGTCAGAACCACGCTCCTTGGCTCTTTACAGACCAGTGCGGTTTAACCACAAGCTGGCAGTGGTTAACACCAATTAGTTAATTGTCTGAGCTGCTACAGCTCAAGATCTGCTGATCAGCTGCAGGTCACAGGGGACTTCAGGGTGGAGATCCAGGAGCATGTTGATGGCTAAAGCTGAGCTGCCTTAACTGCAGCCACCTCTGTCACCTTTGTATTGGCACGAGAGGGTGGGACAATGGGTTAAAGTCTCTCCCACCTTCCCCGCTTCCAGCCTGTGAGGCTGCAAGCAGTGGAAACAGATCTCGAGCACAGCTGCTCATTTAAGTGGAAATTTGTCGCGCAAAAGGTTGCATTTTATATTGCTAAGATTAAAACTGCTTTGTAAAGAAGGTATGGCCCAGGAAAAAGAAGAACAGTTCCTTGCATCTACCGAAATGCAGTGGAGAGTGCCGGTTCAGACTTGCACAAGATCAAAGCTGGGGTATAGCATTTACCTCAGTTTTGAGGAAAGCTACAGCAAGCAAAAGGAAAATTCCTATCAAAGTTATCCAGGTCACAAACAAAGTTACACTCTCATAAGACAACAATTTGTATGGTCAGGAACCTAGATTAAAAAATGGTGTAGTAATAGTTCCCCAAAACAGTAGGAGCGTTTATAAGAACCAGAAGATTACTCAGAATAGACTCAAATTTCCACCACAAGTGTTTTAAGTAGGCATATTACTAGAAGAAAATTAGGGATACTATCATTTAAGAAATGGAAGAATGCTTCCCAAACATTGTAAAATAAGGAGCCTCGTAACATCCTCTTATGAAACATAACTAGCAAAGATAAAATATTATTTTGGCAAAGAAAACAAAGGTTTTTCTGTAATAGGAAGAACAAAGGATGGTGCTCATCTTCATTCGAACAACTGTATCTTGAAATAAACTTGGCAGAGTGCCTTTAAGAAAACAAAAATAAAATAACCCAACAGCACTTCTGTTTTTGTGGTTCGAAACAATAGCTTCTGACTGAGGTTGAATTTGTCTCAATTTGTGTTTAAGGAAACGAGGCAGAATTCGGACCCATGAATCCAGCAACTTCAGTGGATGCACTTTATAAGGAGTTAACTTCTGCAACAACTTTGTTATGCCTAGTTAAAGTAATTACACTGGATAACTAAGTTTAAGAAAAGAAAAAGAAAGTAAAATTAAGGTATCTTAAAACAGGATTGAAACTTTCCTAAAGCCTCCTATGGAATCCATCAAGATATGTATAAAAGGTCATTGATTGCTTTAAACAAATCAATCTCGCTGAACAGCTGACTATCACTTAGCTCTTTGCTTTATTTAAATAGACAGTGCTTTTCAGAGTTGGGCATTTTGCCCCAGGATGCATTTGTTATCAGTAGTGACACTAACGCCATTGCACAGACATAGCTGGAGAGACAAAACTCATTTGGGCTGCAGCTGTACCAGCGCAGCAGTAATGTGATCCCAAACTGTAATCTTTGAGTGATGAGCTCCCAGAAGCTAGGCTGCTGCTTTATTGAGCCACTGTTTCAACTCACACAATGAATCATTTCCTTCAAGCAAATAGATGGTGAATTGATTACATGTATGTGTGAATAGGCAGAAATATAGATTAAAATTATAATGGATTGATTATCTCCAAAATGTTCGTAAATATAAATTAAATCTATGATTCCATGGGGATGCAGGCTGTGCTGCAGCCATCTCAGGCAGCAGGAGACAAGGAATATTTATTTCCTCATCATTCTCTTCCCCTATGCCACCCCCAAAATATTCATTTGTTCCACAAAAGAGGAGTCAAGAACAAAGCAAAGTCCCTCATGCTGCTGTAGAAGTCCGAGGTGAGTCCCCATCTTGCATGTGGGGCCCCTTCAACTCAAAAAGCATGACAGAACTAAAAGGTATAATAATGAGAGAAAAATGCATAAGTATATTGAATAGTTTCTGTATAAAGAACTACATAAATTAGAAATATTTTTTTTTTGGCTCAGAAAGGAGTTGGCAGAAAGTAAGATGATAGCAGCATACAGAATGGCTACTGTAACATAAAAGGTGAACAGGAAAGATGAGTTGTTGCTCAAAATAAAAGCAGTAGAGTATCAAATAAAATTACCTGGTAACAAACAAAAAGTACTTTTCAAAAAATAAAATGCATACTTTAGCTGTAGAATTCTTTGCCACAGGATGCTGCTGGATGTCAGGAATTTATATAAGCTAAGGAAATATTCAGGTGAATTTCTATGGAGAAAAAATCCATCAAGAGCTATTAATTCAAGGATACTATATGGGAATCACCAAGTTGACAACTGGAAAAGTATATGAGGGCAGAGGTACTGTAAGCTGCTGCTGGAGGAGACATCAGGTTTCTGTCACTCTTGAAGTCAAGATCTGGGTCTGGGCTGAACCGTTGGTATTTTAAATTGTTCTCATGTTATGTGGCTAAAATTAATTAGGTCAAAATAACTATGGTTATGAATTACATGAGTTCCTATACATACATGTAAAAATTTTGAAATACCATTTTGAGATTACAGCAGTTCTTTCCTAGAGTAACCATAGTAAACAATTCAGCTGTAACTGTGCTCTATTTTTAAGGAGTAGCATTTGTTGAAATACCAGTACCAAAGGTAACTGTGCCCATTTGATTTAGTAGTGGAGGCTGAGGGTGTAACTTATCCTGCCTTTACAATGTTCTGCACCTTTCTGCAATAGGCTGCAAAATGATAAAGCACTTACTCCAGGTTAAATTACCTGGTTATTAGCATAATAGCTTCTTTTTATGGCAGAAAGGAAGATGATTCTTTATACAGTTACCGTGGGATGGGAATTAATTAGTGGTTCTTGAGGGCACAGAAGAATGTTGTTTACTAGGGCATTTATAAAAGGCAGAACAGTCAGCCGAGGAGATGCCTGTTCCACCTCCTGCCCAGCTGTGCCTCCGCTTCATGTAGTCTGCTCTCCACAGGTCTTGTTCGGTAAAACCCACTGAGCATTCCCAGGATAGCCGTGAGAAAGCTGTGGAATGAGACATGCAGGACATTCATCAATAAATCTTACGGGGGTCCATATTTCAGAGGAATTTACAAACCACATCCCTCTGGTTGAAGAGCTATTGCAATAGAAGGAACTTTCCAGGCGTTCACAAAAGCTCAGTGGGACCCCAAATCCTTTTATAAAGGCAATGGTGCCGCATACCCAGCAGCTTTTCTTGAGCTCAGATGAGGGTCAACACGATCAAAGAGGGTAACTGTGACCCATGGGGTGAAGTGAAGTAATGGATGAGCTACTTTACTACCTTGTACCTCAAGAAGTCATTTATATCTTTGCAACTGGGAAGAGGAGCTTGTGCTGTGCACATGACCAGCCTGAGAATGCTCTGCCTGGGACATTGCACTAAGAAGGGTCCTGAACAGAGTTTTAACAATTAATGAAGTCCATGGAGTGCTTTCATTACTTAATCCTGTTGTTTCTTCTGTGTGCAGGTCTCCTGGGTACGGTCTTTCTCATTTTTACTGGTTTTACCTGAGTGTCATCTACTCATGGCACGTTTCGGTTTTCTTTTTAAATCATAATCAAATATAAACTGTTGCATCTGGGAACTGGTAGCGTAATTCAAGAAAGGCTATTTCTTAAGTTTAAACCAGTGCTTAAAATCCCACTGCTTTTTTTGAATTGGGATGAATCCAATTCCTGAGGAAACGTTACAGACAAAATGGCACTAAGAACGCATTCACACTGTGGTTGTTCACGACGTACCAACTTACTGTAATGCTGAAGCAGTTCCATTGTAGGCTCTTTAAGAAAATTAAAAAAAAAAGAAAAACAAACACTCAAGCCTCATTGATTAAGTTTATGTGTTTTTTTCCACTTTCTTAATGCTTGCCCAAAATAACCCC